>NC_058405.1:15431439-15455037 GCF_002201575.2 Neomonachus schauinslandi | reverse complement strand
GATGGCTCCACTGATCGCTCCACCGATGGCTCCACCGATGGCTCCACTGATCGCTCCACCGATGGCTCCACCGATGGCTCCACCGATGGCTCCACCGATGGCTCCACCGATCGCTCCACCGATGGCTCCACCGATGGCTCCACCGATGGCTCCACCGATGGCTCCACCGATGGCTCCACCGATGGCTCCACTGATCGCTCCACCGATGGCTCCACCGATGGCTCCACCGATGGCTCCACTGATCGCTCCACCGATGGCTCCACCGATCCATCTTGACAGCCCGCAGGACCTCCCACCATTGCCTGCGTTGTCGGCACCCCGGCCCTGCCTCCGCTGGGCAGCAATCCAGCCACTTCCTGCAGCCGGAGAGGCCCCTCCGTCATCATCCTCATCATCCTCACGGAGCCCCGGGATGCCTCCTGAGGCTGGCATGCAGGCTTCTCAGAGATCTGGACCCCAGCCACCCCTCCAGCCTCCTCTGTCGTGGCTGCAGGTCTGTGACCCTGCACATTCTATGCGGACTCTGGCCTTTGTGCCTTTGCTCTTGGAATCTCAGCCTGAAATGCCCTCCTGCCCCACCTGCCCATCTTTAAGACTTAGCTGAGGTGTCACTTATTTTAGGAAGCCTTCGGTGGCCTGCGTCCACCTAATGGCCAGGGCGCACACACGCTCAGGTGCACTCCAAGCTGGGTGAGGCTCCCCTCCCCAGGGCTCCATACTGATGCCTGGGGCATAGTGCTCTTACTTCATCTTGTAGGGGTTTACAATGGTCTGTCTCTGCCAAGACTCTGAGGGCCTGGACTAGTGAGGTGGTGCAGTGGAGTGATGAGTATGGACTCTGGAGCTAGCCATCTGGGATCATGTCCCAGCTGTGCCACTAACTAGCTGTGCCACCTTGGACAAGTTACTTAACCTCTCTGTGCATTGGCGTCATCATCTGTTAAAAACGAATAATTTGAGGTCTCTACTTCATGAGATCAGTGTGAGGATGAAATTAGTGGATAAGCCGTATATGTTATGATATGAACATGTTGGCTATCGTTTTTTGATGATTCAGGTTTGAACTCCCAGTGACTGCTCCATAAGCAAAATATTGACTGATTGAATGTATGACAGTGCTTGTTTGAGTTTTGTCTTATTTGACCAAGCAAGCCCCTTACCTCTGTGATGTCTGTGAGGTTTGCCTTACTAGCCCCAGGTAATCAGTGGGGAAAGGGCCTGGAGAGGTTCCTTTGCCAAAGACCTTGCAACTAATTCAAAGTAGGGGCAGGACCAGAGCTAGGGCTCTTTTTGGCTGATCACTTGTGCAGGATTAATACTTCTGTTAAATCTGTCTAATGGGAAAACAGTGGATTTTATGGGTTTCTAGGGGTGCCTGGGTGGCTCAGTCATTTAAGCATCTGCCTTCGGCTCAGGTCATGATCTCAGGGTCCTGGGATCAAGCTCTGTGTTGGGCTCCCCGCTCAAGGGGAAGTCTGCTTGTCCCTCTCCCTTTCCCCTTCCCGACCTGTGCTCTCTCTCTCTCTCAAAGAAATAAATAAAATCTTAAAAAATAAAAAAATAAAGGTGGGTTTCTAGTCATGAAAAAATTTTTTTAAGTAGGCTCCATGCCCAAAGGGAGGCTTGAACTCACAACCCTGAGATCGAGAATCGCATTCTCTACCCAACTGAGCCAACCAGGCACCCCAAGTCATAAAAACTTTTATTCTACGTTTCTTGTTGCCAAAGACCAGTGACCATACCTGCTCACCTGAAGAATAACAGTTCACTCCATCCTATCACCCAGAAGACTCTTCTGCCAATTTCCATCCCAATTTTATAGCGTTTGACAGACAAAATCCTTAGGATACACATGCCAACTTGATGATTATTTATTAAAACACTGGAAATTAAAAAATACACTGTAGACTGATAAAAACTGCCCTTTCTAAATATTCGTGGGATGGATTTTCAATATCACAAAGAACATTCTCATAAGCACAATGACCAAAGTAACCCAGACCTCCTTATTAATTTATTTGCCTTAAAATCATTTTTGTTCTGAGTATGAAAATGAACACTCATATAGTACAACAGCAGTAAATACTTTGTTTTGTTTTTAACTGAAAGGGAAAAAAATCAACTTTAATTTGAATACTAAACCATCCAGAATATCTAGCTGAAAACATGTTTTTATTATTTGCATTCTTAGGTTTGGCTTGTTATGCTTTTGGCATATCTACTGATATCACTCACAATATTTTTTCATTTCATATATTAATATTTAATATTCTTTAAACATTGTTTAACCTTAATGGTTGTCTAATTTCTGTTTTTCATCCACAGAGAAGCTATTAATTTATGAGCATATAGGGCAGTAAGTAATAATTTGCATGAATGCCCTGAGCAGATATGCTTTCATAGGCCGCCCATAGCATAGACTCTGGAAGGAATGATACCATCTATTGGCTAAGCTCCAATGAACATTGCTTTACAAGAAGACGGAGAAAAAAGTTTTTTAATCCATAAAGAAGTCTGCTAAGTGAAAAATCAATGGAGATGACAGGAGCCGGTTTGTTTCTATTCCTTTTTTTTCTTTTGTGTGTGCTCTGCAGTTTTCTGTAGGGAGAGATTTCTGAAATGGCAAAGCAGGAAGGAGCCACCGTGCTTTGAAGAACCAGAGACCAGCTCATCCTTCTCTGTGTCCAGAACCTCTCATCCTCCCCCAGTAACTCTGTCGGCAGAGCTCCGTGTTCACACATCACCAGCCAAGCTAACCCAAAATAAGGTCAGTTGGATCAAAAAATTCACCGATGAGTCCATCAAACCAGCGCGTTAGCAATATCTACATGTCTGAAATCTACTCAATGCCCCATCCCACTGGTGACGATATTTTGCATTGCGTAGATTTGACAAAATGGTTTGGGGCAGCACAATAGTGCCTGTGTTAAATGTTAATCTTGCACTAGGAGGTACAATTGCACATTCAGAGGTGAGAGAACACTATATATTTGAAAAGGAATTAGGTTAATTGCCCTCAAAGCAATTTCAATACTTCCCTCCTCCAAAAAGGTGTGGGGTTCTTTCCCCTTGGGCGAGGAAGTCAGCGATGAAGTCAATCACTGTTCCCATAAATCCTGGCCACGGAATTACGCTCCCTCATGCAAACGCATTCTAGAGTTACCTTTCCTAAAATCTGGGATTTATAGCCCCCTCAGGACAGACGCCACGCTGGCACCCCAGGGTAGATAATTAAGGTGGTTACCCAGACAATTTAGAGCAGACAAAATAATTTTTCCTCAATTATGTGCATATTACAGTTCGTCTTTCCTTTTCAAGTAGTTATGTGATTGTTATAATTCTCTTTTTTCATTTTTTCCCCCATGTTGAACAAGACTTATAGGTAATAGTAGAAGTTTAATACAATTTAAAATTAGAGCCCAGGCAAATAAAATCTCATCTCATAATCCAGTACTTTGACATTCGAAAAGCATATTTAACAGAAGCAACAAATTTTTCTAGCCATTCAAGGAAGTTAAACTACCTTTCTCAATGCTGGGAAACTCAAGACTCACAGTTTTATGCCAGGCTCTGAAAAGTCATACCTGCCTTTCATTTCTCTCGTGCTGAATTTATATCATGGCTAGACTTCCAGATGTGTTTCTCCCTATTAAAATACTGAAACAAAATTAGGACAATTTAGTACACAAAATTAGTGCTTAAATTCGGAGCATACATTTTTTTAGAGCCTCATTATTTTGGATGGGGGGGAGGTGATTTTTGTTGGTTAGCTGTTTTTGACTAGAATTTTTATGCACCAAGACAGCATATTTGGATATAAATTTATCCATGGATGAATTGTATTCTGCTGAATATACAGTAAACTAATATTACTTCTTCTACCCATTGTCCGTTTATTAATAAAAGTTCTGCCACTTGCCATTATGTACAGAAATAGCTTAGTTTAAGACTTATTAAAGATTTAGGGCTCTATTATTGAAACCATCATTATTAGTGTATGATAATAATTTAGCATAATTTATATAAACTGAGCGTATTTCCTTTCCTATAAATTATAAACATTTAAAATAGCTTCTCTTATATCACGAGCTTCGAATGCAAAATGAGCTGCCGTTAGGATGCTAAGCCAGCCAGAGAGAGAAGCCACAGGGCTAAAGGGACTGCCTTTGAAATAAGCTCATTTGTCACTGTTGCAACTGGGATGGTAGCATCTTAGGCTTTGCTGCTTTAGGGTGGGGGTTATCAGGCAGAGTCATGACACACCATGGTATCAAGGTCAGTGTTGTTGTTAAATAGTAACAGACAGTTGTGAAATTATTTTTTCTGGTTTCTTAGGGGGAGTTGCAGGGGACGGAGGGAGGGTGCTGGTCATCAAAGCGGAAGCCAGACCAGTCCATAATAGCTTCACTGTCTCTCTCCGACAGCCTGAAAGGGCTGCCTTGAGTGGGCATCCCTGCTAAGTGCCCAGGGATTTGCAAAGTGTGCAAGGAATGACACGGAGCCTGCAGCCCAGGTCACCTTGTCACAGGCCAGTGAGCCAGGCCTGGGGGCTGCGGTCAGTGGTTGGGGCCCCTGTGTATGGCTGCGTTGGCTGCCTGGCCTGATTTCAAAGTTACTTCTGTGTTCTTTTTCATTTTACTGATGGATAAAATTTTAATAAGGAAGAAGCCCAAGACAAATGAAAAGATAAGAATAGTGTATCTACACTGTGCTATGATCAAGAAAGATGCCATGGACATTTCTCTTGGTCCCAAAGGCACACAATAATCGAAATTAAGTTTTTAACCATTCTGAGTATTAATAAAAACACATGAGAACAGTAAACTGTGTTATTTTAGCAATTAAATATAAATTATCTGTGCTTATTTTCCAGTAGTATTTGCCACATGCCTTATTAACATTACCTGGAGAGGAAAGGTCTAAGAGAAAGAAACAATCAAGATTCCTTTTATAAGGGCGCCTGGGTGGCTCAGTCAGTTGGGCGTCTGCCTTCAGCTTGGGTCGTGATCCCTGGGTCCTGGAATCGAGCCCCCCGTAAAGCTCCCTGCTCAGCAGAGAGCCTGCTTCTCCCTCTCTTCCCCACTCGTGTGCTCTCTCTCGTATCTCTGTCTCTCTCTCTCAAATAAATACAAATCTTTTTTAAAAAAAGATTCCTTTTATAAAATAAGGATCATTTTAAAATTTTGGCCAGTGTATGTACTTTAGTATTTCTTCCTCATAAAGCGACAGGATTTTTTTTTTTTTGAGATATTAAAATTGGTTGACCATGACAAATGTTTTTATAAATAGTAGGGCAGGGAAAATGCTGCAGATGTATTTGGGAATTTCAAATTCTGGATGCCCTTATAGAAGCATGAGCAAGAACCATCTACCAGCTGCAAGAGCAGAAGTGTTAAAGAACCTCAATCTAGGGCAAGTGGGTCAAATTCGAATCAATAGTTCTGATTCCATGATTCCATGGGGTCAGCCTCATTCTGCATGTTTCGAAATAAACCAGAATTGCCAACTGTGGTAACAATGATAACCAGAACAGCCCACTTGTATACAGTATTCGCTGGGTGTCAAGCATGTTATCTACGTTAATGCATTTGATCCTCGGAGCAGGGTTATTAATATTTCTATTCTTTTACATAAAGAAACTTGTCCAAGATCATACAGATGGTAAAAGGCAGAGCTGAGATTCAAACTTGGACTGCCTGGTATCACCATGTGTGCTCTTAATGGAGGCATCCCCTTCTGTTTGGTTCATCAGCCCCGTTAACCTAAAGTCAGCAGCTGACAAATCATGGCCATGGACCAAATCCAGCCCACTGCTTGTTTTTTTTATGGCTGGTGAACTGAGAAGAGTTTTTACATCTTTAAATTTTTTTTTTAAATCAAAAGGATATTAAGACTCTGTGACATGTAAACATTACATTACGTGTAAATTTCAGTGTCCATTAAGTTTTATTGGAACACAGCCTCATTCATTCCTTTCCACATTATCGAAGCCTGCTTTTGCACTGAGATGGCAGAGTTGAGTAGTTGCAAGAGAAACCCTATGGCCCACAAAGCCAAAAATTTACTATTTGGTTCTTTTTAAGACAAAGTTTGCCTGAGGTCATCAATGGAGCCATTAAGGGAAGGGAAGAAGCAGAAATAACATGACCCATGTCAGAATGGGTCAGATCAGAAATTAGGACCCCAAGTTCATCCATCTACCTCAAGTACAGGTATAGAAGTTACCAGTTAAAGCTTTGTCCAATGCTGGTCTGTTGGAATGTTCCAGGACATTCTGGAATTCCAGAATCCTGCACAGCAGCTTCTTTCTTACATTCTTCATTTCTTATCCTTACAAGAAGGACAAGAAATGACAAGTTGAGGATGGGACAAAATGGTGAGAAGGTGACTTCATGTAATGTTTTTAAATACTTCACAAAATTCATTTTTGTAATAAACCTACTTTCAGCTGGGGGAAAATAACCCACCAAGATTATTGCAATAACATTCCTACCTGATGATGGCTCAAGGCAGGATAGTGTTTTCTGGAAAACTTAAGATTTCCAAATTAAATGTTTTCAAAACAAAACAAAACTCTCAAAATGAGCAAGAGAGTCCCATGATTAAATGTTTTTTTTTAGCAGTAATAAAACTTCACTAAGTTGTACTGGCTGAAAATAAAATCAGACTAGTTTATTTTTTTAATCAAACAGATTTTTGAATGAAGCTAATTATTTTCAGATATAAACTATATTTAATATTTAGAATTAACTAAATATCGGCTCAAAGCCACCAAGTGTTAAAAAGTAGATATCCATGCCTCATTTGGAAGTAAGAATGAATAAAACCATTTGTTCTCTAAAATATTTTAAATAGTTGCTCTGGAATAACAGTTGCACTATTATTTCACATAATCTCTATAAAATGGATTTGTTCAGTAGAGAGGAACTGAGTGCTAACTTCTACCCAATCTGAATTAGTGATTTTTAAATGTTTCAACAACCAATTGTTCAGCCACCACCCAAAGGAAATGACGTGCTTCAGGAAATGTCTACGTGGACCCGGATTTTATAGACCAGAATTGAGATGTGCTGGAGAGCAAATAAAGGAGGAGGGTAAGTGTTCCACTCCGCTCAGCTAACCTTTATCGATTCCTTCCCTCTGAGCACCACGCTCTCTCTTAGATTCTGGAGCTACAAAGATGACAGGGACGCATTTGCCCCCCTTATCTGGATTCTCAACTCTAATTTTCACATCTTTTCTACCTCTCTACCTTCAGACAGGTTTTTCTCCACCTTTCTGATTATTCTGTTCCACCGGTTATGTCAGTCTCTCTCACTGACGGTCTTACCTTCACAGGAGGGTTTTTAGGGCATCATTCTAGACATCCTACCTGGTCTCCTGAATAGAGGGGTTCCGGAGGGGAAACTGGAGGGGATTGTCCAGAGGGTATCTAGTATGACTGGGATTTCATACCCATTGAAGTGCCTCTCCCTGTTTCCCCTCCCGCCAACCTCCAGAAACCACCATTCTACTTTCTGTTTCTTTTTTTTTTTTTTTTTAAGATTTTATTTATTTATTTGACAGAGACAGACACAGCGAGAGAAGGAACACAAGCAGGGGGGGAGTGGGAGAGGGAGGAGTAGGCTCTCTGCTGAGCAGGGAGCCCGATGCGGGGCTCGATCCCAGGACCCTGAGATCATGACCTGAGCCACAGGCAGATGCTTAACGACTGAGCCACCCAGGTGCCCCCTACTTTCTGTTTCTATGAGGCTGTTTCAGGTACCTCATGTAAGCAGAATCTTGTAGAATTTGTCCTTCTGTGGGGACGAATTCCGTCCTTCTGTGACTGGTTTATTTCATTTCTCATAATGTCCTCCAAGTTCATTCATGTTGTAGTGGATGTAACACATTTTCTTTATCCGTTCACCCATGATGGATATTTGGGTTTTTCGTAGCCCTTGGTCTAAGAATCATGCTGCAGGGACCATAGGAGTGCAGATCTCTGTTTGAGATCCTGACTTCCATTCTTTGGTATAAATACCCAGGAGTGGGATTACTTGGTAGCGGGGTAGGTGTCTCCTTCACGTGTTGAGGAGCGTCCATATTACTTCCCATAGAGGCTCCACCAGTTTGCACTCTCACCAACAGTGCACAAGGGCTTCCTTCTCTCCACGTCCTTGCCACACTTATCACTTCCTAGGTATTTTTTATAACAGCCATCCTAAAATGTATGAGGTTGTATCTTACATTGTTTTAATTTGCATTTCTCTGATGTCAGCGATGTTGAACACCTTTCATAGACTACACTTTCTTATCCGCAGAATGGGTAGATACCACATTTATTTTACATTATTGAAGATAGAAAAAGTTCTCTTGGCATACGTTCCTAGGAGATTCAAATGCTAAAAGCTACTTCACTTTATAATACTTGTTTCACATATTACTAATGATATAATACTTAATGATGAACACAAGACTGCTTAACAGAAAAATTCAAAAACTGCCTATTCATTCTCCTCCATAGTCTGCCTTTACTCCAGGTATTTTGTACCCACTGTCAGAAGACTCAGTCTTCAGTATGTAACCCCTCATCCCTCCTCAAAGATGCCAGCAGTTGTCACGAGCATCTTTCCGTTACTGCCAAAAGGAAAAGAGGGGAAACAAAAGAAATTCACATGTGGAGGAAGCAGTCGTTCCACACTTAGACTTTGGTTTGTGCAAATGGGTTGTGCTTATTCAATCAACAGAATCCCTTTGACACGTACATATGCCACACGTTAGCCCTCCGCTCAGGGCAGACTGCATAATTTGCAAGCCTAGTGCAAGAAGGAAATGCATAGCCCCTTGCTCAAAAATGATTAAGAATTTCAAGACAGCAACTGCAGAGCATTAAACCAAGTGCCAGGACCTTCTAACTAAAGGGTAAGTCACATGCGCAAGAAACCAGCCCAGCCTCCACGGCAAAAAGAAAAGAGGATCTTTTTTGGGCACCTGTCATACGTCATTCAGAAAAATGACAACCAGCCCTGCGCTCCAAAAGTAGCAGTAGAAATTAAGACCCTTAAAATCTAACGGGGCAAGGGGGTCCACACATTCCACCCACTGATGTCGATTTTATTTTTTCTAGAAAATTCCAAGAGTCACTTAATTTCAACACCCAGATGTTCACTTCAAGGCTGGAGTTCTGCAGTCAACCAGGGCCAGGCCACAAAGCAGGGGTACTTCCCTGCTAGTCGTAATTAATTTCTTGGCAGTCGTCACCAGGGGAGAGAAAAGTTATTGAGAATGAGACAGGTATACAGTCTCCCTAGTCAGCACGAACACACAGTTGAGAGGAGACTTAGGGAAGCCCGAATCGAGCCTGGCTTTACCACGCTCCATGTAACTTACTAACCTTAAGCCATGAGACAGCCATGAGAATGAGAAAGGAATTTCAATGAACAATGGGAAGTCATCTTTCCTAAGTACTTGCAGTTAGCGGCGGCCCTAAGAATTTCGCAATATGAAAATGGACATTTTGAGAAACCCAGCTTTACTGCACTCAGCACCTAAGTAATCAGAGGACGTTTCCTTAAGCTTGTGGTGATTTATGAAGTGAGAAGTTGACCTTTCATCTATTATTGCTGTCATCGGACTTCTTTCCTTTAAGAAGTTTGCATTTATTTAAAAAAACATAACCAACAACACAATCAGAACCTGAGTGATTTCTTCTTGATTTTGCAAATTACATTAATGACATAATAACTTTAATATAAAAACCGTGGCTGTCAGATGCACACATCATCCAATCAATGGAAACAAATCATTTCTTCTTATGTTTAATGATTCTCTCAAGGAGTAAATCTAAGAAAACAGAGCAGTCCATCAATGAGGAGGTCGCATACATTGTCTCTCTCATCAGTAGAATTGAAAACAAAGGTTTCCTTTATTGTGTGAATTTCAACTAGTAGAAATCAAGTTTTGCACACAGGGGGAGGGTGACGTATGGGGTGGCCATCAAGGTCTGATTTTGATATTGTAAAGTCCCAGCAGAACAATGATTGCAGACCATGGCTTTTTGTGACTGTCCAAATACACTGCAAATCAAGGCTCACTTACCTCTTTCAGGAAAACTCTGATTCTGTAAACCATGCCATGTGCAATAGGGAGTCTCCGGTCCTGCCCTAACTTTGTCATGTGTCGGGTTCTTGGAAAGACCAAAGATGCCCTTCCAGATAAGGGCAAGCAGTGCAGTTGAGGACGTGACGTTTGCAGACGTAGAGCCGCATGTCCTGTTTGAACCCATCTGCAGAGCTGTGTGGAGCTTCTTTGAACTCGGAGCTGCCCAAGAAGAACATGAAATGGGGCCACTAAGTTAGCTCTGGCTCCTCCTTTTTTTTTTTTTTTAAAGATCTTATTTATTTATTTGACAGAGAGAGACACAGCGAGAGAGGGAACACAAGCAAGGGGAGTGGGAGAGGGAGAAGCAGGCTTCCTACAGCAGGGAGCCCGATGCAGGGCTCGATCCCAGGACCCTGGGATCATGACCTGAGCCAAAGGCAGACGCTTAATGACTAAGCCACCCAGGCTCCCCTCTGGGTGCTCCTTTTAGACGCAGCTTGGGCATAAATGTTGTAATGCCACCTGCAGTGTTGCCACCTTAGGGGAGTCAGAAGAGCAATGCAGGGAAAGACCAGAAGCAGGAGAGTCTTAAATATGAGGTCACATCCCATGTTAACCCCTTAAGGACAAGGGCTTCCTTCCTAATGTCCTCTTCTCTTTACGCTCAGCTCCAGCTTCTAAAGTGCCCTTATGGCGAGTTATGATGTGAGGATCACTCCTCAAATTCTGTCCTAACTTTTTCCATTTTCAGTATCATTGGATTTTGCTATTCCTTCAACACCCCATCCGCCCCTCCCCCGAGATAAGGCTTTCATTGCCTCCGTGCTTGTCTCCTGGTCCCCATCCTCCCTATACCACACACCACCTACCACAGCCAGGTCAGCCACCCGCATACCTTTCTCCTTCAAACACCCCAGAATGGCTCCCATGATCAACTGTCCAATTTTCCACATCTCTGCTGCCCTTTTCCTCATTCCAGTCCCCAGGGGAGCATGGATTCAGAGCCGGGACCTCAGCTTTGCGTTTTTAGGGATTTGATTTTATCAGCTCACTCAGTGTTTATTCACACCAACCAAGCTCCTGAGGCTGAGTCATAGCCAAAATAAGTTCCAAGGAACATACGATCCCTTGGTAACTAGAATATTTCACCAGCTGCTCAGTGTTTTCTTTAAAAGGAACTCAAAGGACTCTCAGTGGTCAGAGAGTAGAGCATGAGGAGTTGATTGATCTTCCTGAACAGCGTAGTCATATGATGATAGCCAGCATCTGTCAGGAAGTATTTATTGCATGTCTACCAATTGTCAAGTTCCAGGCCCTTGGGGGTTCATCAGTGAACCAAAATGACAAAAAAACAAAATCTTTGTAGAACTTATATTCAATGGGAAGTGGCAGACTCTAAAAGCAGTAGATGATAAAATAATTAATGATAGCAGTAAAAAAGCAAACACGTACAGAGCTCTTGGTTGGTACTGTTTTAAAGGACTCATTCATTTCTCACAATATTCCAGTTAGCAGATACTATTATTATCCCAAGTTCCCAGAGGAGGGCACTGACTTGCCCAAGGTCACATGTCTGACAAGGGGTAAATCCTGTCCATCCTCTACAACTTTTCTCTTTCTTTGTACCTTATGGGAATATATTTGTAGGATAAAACCATAAAAGTAAAATTGTTGGATTAAAGAGTAAGTGTATTTTAAATCTTGATTGATAATTTCAAATTGCTTTCCACAGAGGTGGTACCAGTTTACAATTTATAATATGAGAACACTTTTCTCCACGTGCCACGTGCCTCTAACAGCATTGCATACAACCAGATTTTTTAATCTTTATCAAGCTGGTGGATGAAAAATGGCATCTCTTTAATTGTGAGTGAGATCAACCATTTCTTTCTGTGTTAATTGGCCATGTGCACGTGCTTATGTGATTGAACTGCCTGTTCTTGTCCTTTGCCCATTTTCTTTTGGGTCTTTTTTTTTTTTTTTTTTTAACGCATATGAGCTCTTTGTACCTTAATGAAATTAATCCTTTGTCATTTATGTTCCAGATAATCTCCCCAGTTTTCTACTTGTCTTTTGTCTTTAAGATTTTTTCTATGTGACCATTTAACATATAGCTCATTTTTCCATTTTACAGTTTCTGTTTTTACTGATTTGCTTACTGAGAATTCCAAAGACCTTTTCTCTGTAGCAGGGTGCATTGAACTAAAATGAGCTAAAATCTCAATTTACATTTCCAAAAGAATTTTATTCCAATTGAATTGCATATTTTGACTTCCAAAATAATACTATTTCAAAAATATCATTCATGATGTATCTATGGTCAAGTGGGATGGATCACATGGTTTGGTAGATTCACAATTGATTAAAATATTTTATTCTATTAATATAAATAGGGATCAATACAACCTAAAAGAAGATGGTATCTTGTGGCATACCACTAGTTTCTGTGTTTAGTTCCATCCTGTTTGATATTTTGATTAAATATTTGAATTAGAATAAAATGGATATCCTTGCTAGATTTAGTAATGGCACAAAATTGGATGGATGTTAATATATTAGATGTCAGATACATATTCAAATTGATTTTGACAGCTTGGAACAATCAGCAAAACTAATAAGATGAAATTTAATAGGGACAAATGTAAAGTTCTGCAATGAGGTTAAAAAATGTCGGACCAATTATAAGATGAGAGACACCTGAGCCATTGGCAATTCAAATAAAATTGTTTAGGGGGTTTCATTTAATGAAAATTGCAATACTGGCCAATAGACAGAATTGCCAGAAGAGCTAATGAGATCTTGAATTACATTAATAGAAATATTTCACCCAGAATAAAAACAGTAATAGTCCCAGATGTATGTTTTGCTGGCGCGCCTGCACTGAGAGAATTTTTTTCAGTTCCAAGTGTCATATTTGAAGAGATACATTGACAAAATGCAGTTCCTCCAAGAATGGAAACCATGGCATTGGGATATTTAAGTCAGAAAAAAAAATCTGTTACTGGGGAGGGAATAATCATCTTTAGATATTTAAAGGATTGTGATGTGAAGGCATGATTATACTTATCCTCTGTAATCACAGAGAGTGGGACTGAGACAGTGCAGTCATAGGAAGGGAAACACCTACTCTGTTTAAGAAAGAATTGTCTACTATTCAGAACTGTCCACGAATTGAATGAGCGCATGCTGAGAGAGTGAGATTTACATCATCAAGAATATCCAAGTGAGGTTCAGGGGCATCGTAAGAGAAGTCAAGCACTAGCTGAGATCAGATATAAAGTCAGTCACAGAGAATTTGTTACACGTAGTTTAAATAGGGCCAGGTTTGCCGCTTCAGTGTTAGTCCTATAATAATGTCACTTTCAATTACTAGCATCCCATTAAGCATTAGTTGAATTGGAAAGAGAGGAACAGAGTTTCAAGCTCTCTCTCTTTTTTAAAAAAAGAGGTTGTTTTTTTTTTTTTTTTGAAAGAGAGAAAGCGTGAGCATGCGCAAAGCCACGGGTGCACATGAGTGGGGGAGGGGCAATGGGCGAGAATCTTTCAAGCAGACTCCTTGATGAGTACAGAGCCCCCATGGGGCTCCATCCCACAACCTATGAGATCATGGCCTGAACCAAAATCACAAGTCCGACACTTAACCACCTAAACCACCCAGGCACCCGCAAGCTCTCTTACATGCGCTGCGGCCAAGGATATGCGTGCACCCTTGGAAGTATGTCTTGCAAAAGAACATCCATCATGTCTGTTAATGCAGGGGAAAAGAGGATAAAAAACACTTCTGGTGCAATGCTCTTTAAAAATTCCTCCAGTTCTGGGGGCTCCTCGGTGGCGCAGTTGGTTGAGCATTGGACTCTTGGTTTGGACTCAGATCGTGGTCTCGTGGTGGTGAGATCTGGCTGCGCACTCAGTGCGGAGTCTGCTTAAGATTCTCTCTCCCTCTCCCTCGGCCCCTCCTTCTCGTGCTCTCTCTCTCTCTCTCTAAAATAAGTAAATAAATCTTTTTAAAAAAATAACTCCAATTCTGGAGAATCGAAGACTGCATCTGGGAAAGCTGGTGTAGCTACAGTCAGAAGAAGGTGGTGGGAGATGGCTCGTAGAGGTTTAGGAAAGAAGTAGCTGCACCTGAGGGGAGGAGTGCTTGGCCACAAGCAAGTTCTCAAGAGGGGAAAGTGGGAACTGGGAGTAAACAAATGAACTAAGGTGGAGGTGGAAAGTGGAGCTTGGTCACATGAAAGAAAGCAAGAAACCAACTTTTGGAAGCAGAGTTCAATGAAACCAAGACTGTTCATGCTCTTGACCCAGCCTATTTTTGCCCGGGTCATCCCCTATCCTACCCTGACCACAGCAGACTGCTGGCACCTGTCTCAACACCTGGAGCCCTCTCCTTACCCATGCTGTCCCCCCTGCCTGGAATGCTCTCCCCCCTTATTGGTGGTGGTCCACAGACCTTCCTCCAGACATAGCTCACACATCAGCTCCTCTGTGAGGTCCTCCCAAGTGCTCCAAGCAGAGGTAGGCACCTCCTTCTCTGTGTTCTAAAAGCTCCTTCCACATAAGGATTACATTAGGAATTAATTATTAGCACTTAATTATTCTTAATATGTCTGAGTGCTGCACTAGACCATGAGCCCCTCAGAGCTAAGAACGATGTTCTATTGATGTTTCAAATTGTGCCAATAGGTATATCATGAATGAATAAATGAATGAATCAATGAGTCAAAGACCAGCAGCACAGCTGAGGCCACGCTACGGATGCAGATGTTCTGTTCCTTTAGTCCGCCATGAAGAGGAGCGAACCCTCATGTGGCGGCTGACTATCCCCAGGTATGCAAATTGAAATATTTCCAGGAGAGAGAGCAAGGCATGTTGTTATAAATGATTCTCAAATTTTCCTGAAATCCTCTAGAGACTCTAGCACAGTGTTTTGCCTAATAAATATAATTGTTCGCACTATCCATATATGTATTGTGCAGATGACTAAACACATGTATGAATAAATGAAAGAAGACCCATTTCCCCAAGTGCAAGTTGATTTTCCTCTGTCTGGATGCCTCTAGCACCCCCCCCCCCCCGCAAGACTTACTTCACTTCCTTCTAAGATGTCCTCTGTCCTCTGCTCAGTCTGGTCACATAGGTGGTTGACTTGGATGGAATGACCGCCTCTCCTGCCCCACACTGGTCACCAGTTTTGACTTCACTCATCTGTTCAGTTCCTCCCTGCTCTGTCACTCACTGTTCTACTACTCTCATTGCCCTTGACTTTCCCAACCAGAAAACCACTATCTGGGAAAGGCACCCTTCACATCTGCCTGCTGGAGGCTCCAGTCCCACCCCTGGAAGTCTGTTTCTGTCTCCAGGAATCATTATAGGTATTTCCTGGCTTATAAGGAGCCCCTCTTTCCCTTTCCTATTTAAATATTTTTGAATCCTCCCAACAACAGCCCATCTAAATGAGGCCAGCACTTACTTAGCACCTGTCATATGCCATCCCCTGTACATAGACCTAAAAACACAGGGATGAATGAGGTACAGTCCTGTGTTCCCATTACTCCAGCTCACACTGGCTGCCCTGGCCCCAGAGGGCTTAGCATGACCTGCTTCCCTAGCACTGAATTATCCTGGATTTCTTTATACTGTTACTTTCCCCCAAGAGACTTCAAGCTCAGCTTCTTGGAAACCTACCATAGCAACTGGCTCCATGCTAGACTCATAGTAGGCACAATAAATATTTGTCCCTTGATTTGGAGGGGGTGGGTTTTTATGGGTTGCCGTAACTCATCTTAGGACAAAACTTCCAGATCTCTTGATTTTCTTGGATTGGATGTGGGATGGGGAATTTTACTCTTTCTACCATAATTTTCTCATTAGAGAAAATAAATTTTCAGAATTTAAGACAGGAATTAAAATCATCTCATTTGGGTGGTATTTTTCAGTGTTATAATCCAGTTGGCACTCTTTTTTTGCCAGAAAATTTGGATTCTGTAACATTTTTAAGCTATGGTTCCTGATTCCTTTTTCCATCTTTGTGCCTGGGTTTGGTTTTACATAGGGTTGGTTTTGATGTCAGGGAGTAGAGAGACATGAGGAAAACAAGCTGGACCCATAATTCAGAAACACATTTTCTATACCGAAAGATGTGTACCATCAGCTAACGGTAAAGTCTTTCCCTTTCTATGCACCTGACTCTTTTTGTCTGAAAAGCACTTCTCTTCTCAAAGGAAAAAAAATAATAATAAACTAAAATATAAGCCACCATTAGGAGTATAAAAAAGATTGCAGATAGCTGGAAAACGGATTACGCAGTGCAACAGGATGAAATAACCCACAGCACCAAAAGCCAGGACTGCCGAGGATCAATTACCACTGAGCCCGGTAATGATCTTCTTACATCAAAAGCCCTTTCAAGACATAGCAACATACCTGCCCCGCAAAGACTCTTGAACCGGAGGATAATGTAATCATCAATACTATATCCTTTCTCTTTTGTGAGCACTTTAGAGAAAGCCCAGTGGAGTAGTGACTCTGGTATTAAGTGTCATTTTAAACAATACCTTGAAACCATCATGCAATCTTACTCCTGAAATGTGAAGTATTTGCTGCCACGGTGGGTCCACCTGGTACGTCTCGTCGCTAATAGAATAAATCTGTGATTTCCTTTCCACTTGCTTTCTCACTTCTTGCCCGGCTGAGTCAGTTGCAAATCAGTTGAACTTACCCCTCTTTTCTGTTTTGTTTCGGGATCTGGTATTTGTTTGTGCTTTATCTTCCCCTATCTCTTAATAAAAGGAGTAAACCAGTCGGCCTCCAAGAGTATTGACTGTGCTAAGAATGCGGGATTGTGTTGCAAAGTTGCTCAGGCTTGCAATGTTATCACTCAGCAGGACTGGGTCCCATCAGAAGGCACATGGTGTGCCATGACGTAGCTGGTCTTCGACCACAAAAGCAGACTTTTCTCTGTGAGTTAGACAAACCACACAAAAGGCAACAATAACTACCATAAACACCATTTAATACTATTCACAGGCTATTGAAGAGATGGGCGTTGACTAAGAATTGCAGCAAAGCCAGCACATTGTGCGCAGATGAAAGGGGGCCTAGTGAACAGGAAGCATCATTGGAGCGGGCTGACAGTCACCATATAACGGCGGGATTGTGGGGCTGGCATTTACCCCAAGGGTCTTTACAGTCAGAAAAATAAAGAGAAATTAAAGCATAAGGGATCCTCTTTGTGGGCACTTAAAGCCCATGAAGCAACACAAGAAGCTATACAATTGTCTTTTCAAACTCGTCTGTGCTTTAGATAATTATGAGAAGGAAACATTTGGGGTGTGCTTGCTTATAGCATTCTATATCACCCATGGGGGAAACTCATCCGTAAAAACAGATGAAATTCTCACAGCGAGAGGAATCGCTGTATAAACTTTCGCCTCGTTTTAAAACAGGAAGAGCTAACTGCAGCTGGATTAGTCAAGCTATTTGCCATTTCTGGAAGCTTCTGTTTGCTCCGTGAGGTGTCCAGGGCAGGATACCCTCATTTTTCACCGGGTACCTAAAGAAAAATAAAATTAAATGATTTACTAAATTAAATAAGCCCTTGGAAATATAATGCCTGTCTTTAAAATATTTATCCCTCTGTCTAAAAGAAATTAACTTATACAGGTATTTTTAAGTAGGAATTTAAAGTACTTTAAGCAAATCTGTAATGATAATCATTCTTTGGTGTATACTGAGCTTTTCTTCTTTTTTCTTTTTTTAGCATAATGGGTATGCCAAATATAGTGAGGAAGATTAGTGATGAAAGCACAAACAGATTTTAGAAGGGCCCTTAGAATGTTCTGGAATGTCATTTTGCTGAAAAAGAAATACGAGCCAGGGAGTTAAATGACCAGCCATAGTCATGTAACTAGTAATAGCAGCTCAGGGTAGATGTCAGGTCTCCCTGATTCCCTGTTCCGCTCTTTTGAATACAGAAAATTTTCTTGAATATAGAAATAATTATTTTCCGTGTAAAATAATTTTTTTGGTTGTTTATTTAGCCGTTAAATCTTGAACGGTTTTGCCTCACCTCTCTGCACCTCACTTTCACTGTCCGGGCATGGGGGTTGTCGAGAGGTGTTAAATGAGTTGGTGTGTGTAACGTGTTCAGCGCAGTACCTGACCTGGCTTAAGGCTAGATAGCTGTTTGCTATTCTTATTGTTTGTTCATAAAACAGCAGAGAGGGCTTTGAAGACCACTGCCTCATCGCATCCTGGGGCCATCAGAAAACATCTGGATCCTCCGTTGGCAGGTGAGGAGCCTGCAGACCAAAGAGGCTAGATTGGCCTGAGGCACAGACACCAAGGGGACCCATTCTCAGGTCTTCTAACTGCAAGCCAGAGCTCTTTTTCTAACACTACTGTGATGTCTCTTAAGACCTTAAAAAATACTCTAAAAATTTGCCCAGTGTCACAGACTGTGTCGGTAGAAGCTGACTACATACATTAAATTCTCTTTTCTTTGGATCAATGGCTCCCAAATTTTAGCGTGGATTAAAGAGACAGACTGGGGGTGGGGGTGGGGAGGAGAGGAGAGGAGAGGTCTTTCCCAAAATATTCTAATTCCACAGGTCTCCTGTGGGGCCTAGGAAACTGTATTTTTTAAAAAGCACACTGTCTTTAAAAACATAATAAGAAAAGAAAAGAAAAGAAAAAGAAAAAGCACACCATCCTCCCCAGGTGATTTCCAGGCAGGTTGCCCAAAGACCACACTTGGAGAAAAATTACCTTAAAGTATAAATTCCTTCCTTCCTCCCCACCTTCTGGTGAGTCCCCATCTAGTTTTCTTTTTTTTTTTTTAAGTATTTTTATTTATTTATTTTTGCGAGAGAGAGAGAGAGAGAGAGAGAGAGAGAGAGAGAGAATGAGGGGGGAGGGGCAGAGAGAGAAGCAGGCTCCTTGATGAGCAGGGAACCCGAGCTGGGACTCAATCCCAGGACTCTGGGATCATGACCTGAGTCAAAGGCAGACACTTAACCAACTGAGCCACCCAGGCACTCTCCCCGCCCATTTAGTTTTCTTACTTGTACTCTGGTTCCACTGTTGTCTGCTCATTTGGTCTGCTAGTGGTGATGTTAGCGAACAAGATTCTTTTATACCAGTAAAAAGTAACTAGCAAGGGACACCTGGGTGGCTCAGTCGGTTGGGGATCTGCCTTTGGCTCGAGTCATGATCCCAGGGTCCTGGGATCGAGTCCTGCGCCGGGTTCCTTGCTCAGCAGGAAAGCTCCTTCTCCCTCTGCCTGATGCTCCCCCTGCTTGTGCTTGCTTGCTCTCTCTCTCTCTCTCTCTGACAAATAAATAAATAAAATCTTTAAAAAAGAAAAAAGAAACTAGCAAAAGCTAGTTCTGCGGGAGCTGACCCAGTTAGTGGTCTCCAAGCCCCAGATTCTGATTCTAACTCGAGCCAATCATGTTACCAACGTGAGCGCAATAAATATGTGACTGAGAGTATAACAAATCATCGCAGGGACCTCAACACAGACCGAGAAGCTCTGTAAAACACACGCTCTACTCAACAGTAGGTTTATCAACAGCAGACATACGTTTATTCATCTATTGATCATCTGTGTCAAGCACTACGGTTTTGGAAAAAGGAGATTTACCTAAACAAGCATCAATACCTCCCACCCTCAGGCAGGCTGTGATCTAGCGGGGAAAGGAAAACATATACACACTTCACTTTGAGTAAAAGGCACCTTGTCTCAGCCAGGTTGCTGTGCATCGAGTTCAGCTGCTGGTTTCCTATTTTCTTACTCCTGAAGTTGCTTAAAGTAATACAGGGATCAGAAAATGAGAGAAAAGCCAGAACAAAGAAGATAAAGCAGGAAGAGGCCATCTGCTGGCAGTTTTCTTCTTGTCCATGTCTTCACCTTCCCTATTTCTGTTTGCCTGACTCCTCTGTGCATCCTGAAGACCCCGTGTACATACATCTTTACTATATCATTTTAGCCCCATCCGGAAAGGTACACCGGGCAAGCGTTCTCTGTGGGGCACTGGACACGGCCCCAGTAATGGAAAAGGAATGAAATGGGACCTCTGCAGTCAAGCAGGCAGGGAATACTCTTTACAGGACCACTTGTCCATGTTTCCTCTTGATCCCACCCTGGATAATTTCTTTCCACATAATGATGTCATGTCATCGGCGCCACAAGCCTAAGAGCATGATTACCCCATTTAGCATGAAGACACCAAGGGTTGGGGAGGTCAAATAAGTTTCCATGCTTCACACAACTGGAAAGTGTTAGAGCAGAGATGGAAGCCCTGTCTGATTCTCAAGTTCTCAGTCTTCACTTGTCCACATGTTTGAATCTAAACTGTCTGTGCATTCACTACAGGCCCGGCCCAGAGCTTGCTGAGATTATGCTAATGCAGTGTAATGAGTTCTGCCATGACCACCCGGTGTTCTCAACCAGAGACAATCCTGAGACCCTCACCGGTGCACTGATATTTGTCAACGTTTGGGGCCATTTTTGTTGGGAGCAGAGAATGCTTGGGCAGGGAAGGGACAGTGAGCCCAGAGAGGTGGCAGCCAGCTGTGTGCCTGGCGCGGGGTAGGCTTTCCTCCCATCGAGAAAGGGGCACAGGCGGAGATGAGAGTGGGCAGGAGCATGGTGGCACAGAGACCATTCTAACGAGGACAATCCAGAGAGCAGGATCTGTCAGGGCATAAACGCAGAAAAAGATGCACAAGTCACCGCAGAAGAGGAATCCACTTGCTTCGGCCAGTTAGTGGGGTGAAGAAGAGAGAGGGGTCCGGGCCCAGGTTTAGAGTCAGGGGGGACCAGGTGCTGAAGTGGGAGGGAAGAAATTCTCAGGGCGGGTGGGCTGGTTACTCAGGATGAGTCTTTTTCCTTACTCTCTTCCCTTGGAAACCTCCTGACTCCGTTTATTATCTCTTAAACATGCCCGAATGCAATGGAGAGTCTTGCCCTGTATTTTCTCCCGGTGTCCAGTCCCCCACCTCCTCAGGGAGGTTATGCCAGTGCCCCCAGCTGAGAAATGCAATGGAGTGCTTTGAGCACTGACCACTATGAGCCGTCGGCCTGGCCCTGGGCAGGCTGCTTCTGGCCCCCCGAGGCCCAAGCAGCCCACGTGTTAAATGAGCTCATGCGCATTAAGTGCGATATTCAAGAAAGCAAGGCTATAACCAAAAAGACCGTTAATAACAAGTGAGGATGGCGAGAAACTGGAATGCTCCTATATTGCCCGTGGAAATGTAAACACTTTGGAAACACTTTGGAAAACAGCTTGACAATTTCATAAAAAGTTGCACATAGATTTATCATATGACCCAGGAACTCCACCCCTAGGTATCTTCCCAAGAGAAGTGAAAACACACGTCCCTACAAAGACTTGTGTAAGAATGCTGATAGCAGCAGTATTCATAGTAGCCAAAATGTGGCAACAACATAAACAGCCACTAACTGGTGAGTGTGGTGTGTTCATACAGTGACATGTCATGCAGCGGTAAAAAGAAATAGTGCTGATACATGATGCAACATTGATGAACTTCAAAAACATTATACTACATAAAAGAAACGAAATGTGAAAGACTGCATATATTCTGGTTACCTTTGCATGGAATTTCCCAAAAAGGAATATCCATCAAGAAAATATAGATCAGTGGCTGCAGGGCGCCTGGATGGCTCAGCGGGTTTAGCATCAGACTCTTGATTTTGGCTCAGGTCATGATCTCGGGTTCGTGGGATCAAGCCCCGAGTTGGGCTCCGCGCTCAGCATGTAATCTGCTTAAGATTCTCTCTCACCCTCTCCCTCTGTCCCTCCCCTCTTGTGCACACGTGCTCTTTCTCTCTCTCTCCCTCTAAAAAAATAATAATAAAAAAGAAAGATCAGTGGTTGCCGGTGGCTTGGGGGATGGGGCTGGGAGCAGGGAGTGAACACCTTAGGGATCGTTATGGAATGATAGAAATATTCTACAACTGGTTTGTAGTGATGTTTGCACAACCCTGCTTTGCCAAAAATCATTGACTGTATGCTCACAGTGGGTGAATTTTATTTATTTATTTATTTATTTGATAGAGAGAGAGACAGCGAGAGAGGGAACACAAGCAGGGGGAGTGGGAGAGGGAGAAGCAGGCCTCCCGCTGAGCAGGGAGCCTGATGCGGGGCTCGATTCCAGGACTCTGGGATCATGACCCGAGCCGAAGGCAGACACTTAACGACTGAGCCACCCAGGCGCCCCCAGTGGGTGAATTTTATAATATGAAAATTATGTTTATTTTTTAAAATGACCAGTGGCAGTTATCTTTGGATAATGCTCATTCTAGATGCTTCACTGTTAATAGTATCACTCACTATCTAAAGTAGAGAAGATATCCCTAGAAATTGGACATAAAGCCTACTCTTTGAGAGTGAACACATAAGAATCAGGAGACAATGGTCTTGTCCAAGGAGCTGAGAGACAATCAAGTGTGACCCAGAGGTATGATTGCAGCCCTACATCTGAAACTATAATCTCATCATTGCTGGTTTATACATCAGTCTGTCATGAGTTTGGTTTTGCATGACTAAATTTCATTCTACTTGTCCGACTCTGGGTGCCCTGGCAGGATTCATCTGGTTTTGCCAAAAGTATTTCTTAAAGACTACACAAAGGTAAACTTCAGCTCAGTTCTTGCTTAAGTCATTACAATTTCTCAATAACTGGCAAAATCTAATAAAGCTCAATTAGACTTTAAAACAGACCATTAAGCCCAGAATTTTAAAATGTTCAAAGTTACAGATAATGACAGTAGAATTGATTCTTCCTGTCTATATTTTGTTGTCATTATAATGTGAGGCCCCTAAAACCTTAAATCAAAAATTATTCTACCTCAGAAACTTCGAAATCAACTAATTTAATATGACTATATTCACATAACATAAGGGATTTATTTTAAATATAATCAGAAACCAAACATATCCACCAAGTCAGGCAATATTCAGGGTTTATAGCAAATTAAGGATTAATAAAATACTCCAGGCAATATTTTAAAGAACCTGAGGTTTAAATCATGACTTGGGGGGCGCCTGGGTGGCTCAGTCGGTTAAGTGTCTGCCTTCGGCTCAGGTCCTGGTCCCAGGGTCCTGGGATCGAGCCCCGCATCGGGCTCCCTGCTCGGCGGGAAGCCTGCTTCTCCCTCTCCCACTCCCCCTGCTTGTGTTCCCTCTCTCACTGTGTCTCTCTCTGTCAAATAAATAAATAAAATCTTAATAAACAAATAAATAAATCATGACTTGGCTTGTCCTTAGTATTTAAGCAATTACTGGGTACAAAGTCTTGATCGAGTTTGCACCCCTTCACTGGTGTACGTTAGACATTTAGGTTTTCATTGGTGGATCAAATTACCCAACATCGATTACAAATCATTACAGCATGATGCAGTTAACACTGACGGTCCAGTTGTTAAAACTGGCACTTTCCCCATTATCTGAGTCTTGCAACAGCCAACAGCCTTGGAAAAGAGGATGTTTG
>NC_058405.1:15356397-15431039 GCF_002201575.2 Neomonachus schauinslandi | reverse complement strand
CCCCGGGGTCGGGAGCAGAGATCAATGCGGTTGCTTACGGGGCCGGCGCAGTCGCCGCCTGAGGAAGGAAGTTGTGAGCTGAGTAAGCAAGGCAGAAGAGCCAGGCACTCACTCCTTTGGGGTGTTTATGGTGACAGGGGGCTCCAGATGGGCAGAGCTGACAGCTTGCTTGCGGCCTGTGTGAACTGCATGATCTCATGCCTTTCTGAGCCCAGGACAGAACTGAGGGGCTTTATTCGCACTGCACCTGCCCCGTAAGCAACCGCATTGATCTCTGCTCCCTATTTCACTCGGTTTGCTGCCTTGTTTATCACCCAGAAAGAAGAGTCTGGGTTCTCATGCCTGTGCGATGAAACTTTTCTCTTTATTTTCCAGTGTATTTATTTCTGTAAGAGACGTCAGAGACCAGAAACCCACACCCAGCCTTTTGTTCTGGATCTGTGAGAAATGACACAACATAGTATTTCATTATTTCTTTAAAAGATAATGCATGATGAGCCGGCTTCTGCCCACTGACTCATAGTAAATTTCTCATAACCGAAAGAAGTGAGTCAAAGGAAAAGCATTAAAAATGGCACTTACTCCTCTATTCTTTAATGAGAATTTTCTTTTCTTTTGTCCTTCGGTAGTTTTAGCTGGTTAACCATAGCAGATGGTCATAATAACCTATAGAACCAGAGAAATGAAAGGGACTTGGTAAGATCAGTTTACCCTTGACTCAGTTGAGTCCAGACCTTCCCAGAGGGATAATTTTTATTCCCTCTGCAAAGGTCTCTAACGAAAGAACCTTCCCAAAACTTATGTCATGTAATGCTTCATGACTGATGTTCAGCTATCTCCGTGCCCCATTGAAGTTGGATTTCTTCTTGTGGTTCTGGAAGCGGGATCTCCCTTCAGCCTCTGCCTCCTGTGGAACTTTCACACTTTTGAGCACCGTCAGTGTGTCTCTTCGTGGAAAGGGATTCCAAGTTACCACCCTTCAGAGTAATTGTTCTCTGATTATTACAAAATCACAGGACTTAAGAATTGAAAGGTACGTTACAGACTATCACCTCCCACTTCCCTGTTTGAAGGAATCTATCTACATATTTCCAACAGCTCCAACCCCTACTTAGTTAGTCCCTGAGATGGGGAATTCATTCCATCAGAGGACGACAGACTGCCATGGGGCAGCCTCTGTTGTCAATAAGTCAGTAAATTAAAATTTCCCTTGAGCAAAATTTGCCTCCCAGTAACTTCCACTGGGTTCCAAATGGTCTTTCTGGTAAGAGACAAACAGGAGCCGCTTTCTCATAGAGCTTCAGAGAGTGGAAAGTACTGATACCCTTGTCCCTCTGTCACAACCTCTGTCACAACACCAACCTTACAGAAATAAACATTCTGATGACTCACACTGCCTCACTCTGTGCCAGATCATAGGACTAGATTCAACTTTAGTCTTCAATGTTGCGGTCCTCATTTGCATTTACATTGCAGTAAAACTACATTAAAACTAAAAATCACAGTGAAAATGCTATATGTGCAATCTAAGTGCATGAACAGTAAAGAATAAATATGTTAAATAAAGGGGAAAAAGTCTCCACTTGAAAGTAAAAAGTGTTTTATATTAGTCAACTCCAAAATGGGTTACGCCCCAAATAATCCTTTGGGGTGCAGGAAGAAAAATATAACTGATATTTCTTCATCTAAAACATAAGAAGAAAACTAAGCCCTAATGAGATTCATTACCTGAAGTAGTACATGTGTATACTTTATAAATAAACACGCCTAGGTTGGGGGTACTTGCTCAGATTTCCTTAATTACAGGGATGCACTTTCAGAAGTGTCTGGGAACCTGTGGCTTAAACTATATTCATTACCTATTAATTCATTAATGTAAGCTATACATTTCTGTAAGGAGAGCAGGATATTAGTGTCCCAAAACATAAGGGAGACCTTTTACAATGTAGCCTATGATCCTGGCAACCAAAAAACAAATCAAAAATGTATCTTAATGTGTTTTAAATTGTATCAGCTGTTTTAAAAACTAAATCAAACAGATAAAGTTTGTCTAAAGCTTTCCAAAATAAGGCAAGTAGAAACAAAACCTCCTTACAAAAACAGAAATAATCAAGGGTGTATTCTAATACCCATTTAATCCACTTAGAAATCATTGATTTAACTTTTCTGTTTTAATGTTATTGTTGCTATTATAAAAGTTACCTGAGTCAAGATAATATTTTTTCTTAGAGATTATTGGTGATGATTACTCAGGGACAACTTCTATTTTTTTTGGAGCAGTGGTGCATAAAGCAGAAATAGACCGTGTCTTGTCCAGGTACACAGCTCACATAAATCAGGACACTACACATCTGTGCTATGGACTCTTTCTGTAATCTGGAATAAAGTGCTAATGTTTTAGATCTTTCTCTATCTTTAAAAGGGGGATCATGGCATGAAGTCATGAAGAAACATCTGGTTTAAGAGAAGAAAGCAACAAAAGACAAAAACTTAGGAAGTAAGGGAAGTGAACTTAAGAAGTCTGAGACAGAGCCCTTACAGCGACAGGAGCCAGCTATAGTTATTTGAAAAATATTTCTACTCTCAATCTGCCAGGGATATTTACACACCGCAGTGGTAGTAATATTGTAGCAAATCATCCCCAAAATGGAGCAGTTCACTGTAATATGAAGGAAAAAGAAACACTTGAGAAGCACATTATTTATGCAGTGAATTTGCAGCACTTCTCAAAGAATAGGAGGCATGTGCACACGCACACAAACACACACACACAAAGTAACACACAAAAAAACCCCAAAACACTGAATACTTATATGTCCGTTTTTCTATGATTTTTTACAAGACAAACTATTGTTATTAAAGCTGATGAGTCATGGGTGATAACTGCCCCTACTGAAGATGTACTTTAATAAATGGTCCCGACTTTCTTTCTGGGTGTGATTCCATGAGCCGTATTGCTTCTCTCTGCATCTCAGTAGTGATGGAAACAGAGCGGCAGGGCCACAGACAAAGCAGAATCCTGAGGATGCTAACGTGCTCAAGAGTAGCAGGCAGCTTGGACATCTTCCCTTTCACCCATTCCCCTCAAAGTCCGACCAACAAACATTGCCCCGTGCCAGGGGCCTGCCGCCCGGAAATTCTCTGACAAAGCTGCCTGATTTGAATCCTAACTAGAAAAACCAAAGACTTCAGCTCCAACTCCAGGGGAAGATGAATAACATAAATGGCCTTCTCCCCTGGAAAAAAAAATCTAATTATATGTGTATAGATTTTTTTTAAAGGTTGGCACTGAATACTCAGAAATGCATTAAAATCATATTTACTCTCAATAGGAAAACTGAAAGGGAAATGATATTCTGAGACAAAAGGCCAACTCAGAAATCAGGAGATGGCAACAGTTACAAAATGCAGGCATGTGAGAAAAGTGTATCCGTAAAGTGCTGACAGCATCTCTCTCATTGGATGGACGTGCGGGGAGGAGGGGTGTGGAGAGGAGGGCTCAGAAGCTAAGAACCATCACCCTTTACCTGTTGTCTTCTGAGCATCCTCTCAGTAAGTAGATGTTCCTTTTTTCATCTTGACCTTAATAGAAAATCTTTTTTGAACATGAGGGGTTTTTTGTTGTTAGTGATGGTTAGGGATTTGCTATACATCCGTACTAAAGAATTCAACAGTTGCTAATATGTTGTCATTACTAAAACTAATATAAAGAATGCTATAGGGAGGTGATATAGCATATTATTAAGAACATGAACCTTGGGGGCGCCTGGGTGGCTCAGTCGTTAAGCGTCTGCGTTCGGCTCAGGTCATGATCCCAGGGTCCTGGGATCGAGTCCCACATCGGGCTCCCTGCTCGGCAGGAAGCCTGCTTCTCGCTCTCCCACTCCCCCTGCTTGTGTTCCTGCTCTCGCTATCTCTCTCTCTGTCAAATAAATAAATAAAATCTTTATTAAAAAAAAAAAAAAGAACATGAACCTTGGACTCTGAAAGGCCTGGATTTGAGTCCTCAGTCCATCATCATGAACTGCATGGCCTAGGCAAGTTATTCAAATCCCCTCAGCCTCAATACCGCACCCATACAATGGGATAATAATACCTATTACTCTAATTCAGTCTAGAGGGAGATCTGAATTACAGGTGCAAATGTGTGTGTGTGAATCACAGAAGTTCTCAGTAAACAGTCGTTATTAATGTTGTCATAAATTCATAGCTATTGTTTAATACTCAGGTTAAGATGATAAGGGAAGTGTCTTATATTCAAACTAGAATTGATTTCTAGTTCTCTGCTCTAAACAAATGTATTATATTTATTCTATCAAAACTCCAAACCAGTTGCATGCTTTTGCTTGTAAATATTTATCGTATTATAATTTTTTGAAGAATTTAAAAGGAAAAGTAATCTTTCAAATAATATCAAGGATGGCACTTATAATCACATCTTGCTTTCAGCATCTCCTCTGGCCCCATATGGGTCCATTACTCTGATTTTCAAAATGAATGAACTGGTATCCACAGGAGTTTCCCCTATTCTCATTCAAACTGTGAGTCTATTGGACTTACATAATTTTTTAAATTATGGCCAGAGAAATAGTTATTGATCCAGGTCAAATCTCTGAGATTTTATAAATGTAGGTCCTAGAAAAGTCCTCAAACTTAAATATTAAAGGCATAATATCAAGAAGACATTTTGCAGGTGCCTGGGTGGCTCGGTTGGTTAAGCATCTGCCTTTGGCTCAAGTCATGATCCTGAAGCCCTGAGAGCAAGTCCTTCATTGGGCTCCCTGCTCAGCAGGGAGCCTGCTTTTCCCTCTCCTGCTCCCCCTGCTTGTGCTCTCTCTCTCTCTGTCAAATAAATAAAATCTTTAAAAAAAAAAAAAAGAGAGAGAGAGAGAAGATATTTGCCACAAACTTTAAAAACAAGATTGTGCACCCTCCACATCTTAGGATACTATTAATTTAGACCTCACAGCTTAGAATACTTAGGCTCACATCTACTAAGGCAGGCAGTAAAGGTTCATTAAAAATGAAAAGGATTTCTGAAGATGTGCAATTGATACTGCATGATGCTGAAGTAAAACTCTTTATACCTATATTTTTGAGAACTGGTTTTGTTGTGTAATGAATTACACCAAAACTTGGCAGCTTAAAACAACAAATATATATGATCTCACAGTTTCTGGGAGCAGAAGTCTGGGAGCAGCTTCCTGGGTGATTCTGGCTCAGGAATCACCTCTCTTGAGGTTGTAATCAAGCTGTTGAGCAGGGCTGCTGTCTCATCTGAAGGCTTGACTGGGAGAAGATCTATTTCCAAACTCACTCACTCATGGGGTTGTTGGTGGGCCTCAGGTCCTCATTAGCTGTCACCAGGGATTTTAATTTCCTCCTTTATGGGCCTCTCCATAGGTTGCCTGAACATCATCATGACATGGCAGCTGGCTTCTCTAGCTCCTTATAGGCTATTGAACCGAGGGCTGTGTCCCTTGCCATGTGGGCATCTCATAAGACAGCTTTACAACATGGCAACTGGGTTCCCCTAGAACAAGTGAAGAGAGAGAGAGAATGAGCCCAGCTCTGAAGCCACAGTCTTTTATAACCCAATTCAGGAAGTGGCACATCACCACCTCTCTGCATCCTACTGATCACACAGACAATTCTGTACAGTGTGGGAAAGGCTGACGCAAAGACATGAAGACCAGGGGGTGGGGATTACTGCCATCTTGAGGGCTGGCTACCACAATACCCATAGCCGTTAATAGCAGAATGGGCTCTTCTCTGCC
This sequence comes from Neomonachus schauinslandi, assembly GCF_002201575.2. NCBI lineage: Eukaryota > Metazoa > Chordata > Mammalia > Carnivora > Phocidae > Neomonachus > Neomonachus schauinslandi. The sequence continues at coordinate 15,425,262 of NC_058405.1, read as the reverse complement.
TTCAAGTTGTGAGTTTTCTCTGGCTGAAAGAGGACGGACAGGTTGTGGGAGGGTCTTGGTTAAAGCAAAATCAAATGAAAAGATTTATTCACAGGCACTTAAATGTGAGGCCATTCCTGAAGGTACATATTGTGGTTATGTTTCTATTAAAAAAACATGTTTTTCCTGTGGCTTCTCTGCATGGGATGAAAGAAGTTCTGACTTGGAAAGGTTTTCTCTCATTCTAAGTCTTTTCTACGTGAAATGAGGAAGAAAAAAAAAAAGGTGATTTGGAAAATTCTACTTTTACCTGTAGTTATTGCAGGCTCCCAAAATGTTCAGTTTGTGAACAAATCTAGTCAGGAGCTAAATTTTCAAGAAAAGTAACTTGGATTCCCTGGATTCTAAGGCTGGAAGCTACCTAGAACCATGTGTTTGCTTCACAGATGACGGAAGGGGTGCCCTGGTTAGTAATTGCCTTCCCACGGGCCCACTGAGGCAGAGGCAAACTTCCAAATGGAACTCTCAAAGGGATGGTATTTATAGTTACTTTTTTAACCAGGAGGCGCTCAGAACAGGATTTTGCCAGCATAAATTTAATTTATTCGGTAGACACCTAAGGAGGACTTTGTGCCAAGAAAAGAGGACATAAAGATAGGACTTGGTTCTTGTCTTCAAGGAGCCTGTCTTTTCAAAGGGGAGAGGGAGGGACAATGTGGTGAGGAGATGGAGCCCAAGCATATGTGGGGTAGCCATTAGGACTGACTGTGTCTGGAAGGTGACCAGTTGTCCTTTATTGAGTATGTGAGGGGTAGGGGCTGTGTAAGTTGCCTTAAGCTAGGCTCTTTCACTTGCTAGGCTACTGCTTCTACTGTCCAGACTACTTAGTGGGGTAATGAACTTGTAGACAGAGTCTAGCTAGGGAATGCGGCCAGCCCCGAGAATACTGGCCTTTCACCGTAACTTAAACATTTGAGGTCCGGATCATTAATGGTACTTAAAATCAAATCTGACAGTTCTCAAACTTTTGCTATAGCTGTATTTTCATTCTTTAGGCAGGCAATTCATGTCTACCTCTTGTCAGGGACTGTGCTAGGGACTGGAGACAGAGCACTAAATAACCCACGTGGGTCCCCAGGCAGGTTTTATGAAGCTCACAGCCTACTCCACGCCTTCACTCTACAGAAATGGTCACCGCCCCCTTTTGCATCACTGGTAGCTTTATTTTTTCATTCTTGCTGACAAGATTGTGCCTAATGCCACCACAACGTTCAGGCTTCAGAAGTTAACCTAAAGATCTCTGGCTTCGACAGGTGAAGAAAAATCATGAACATATTTGGTGTTATCCTGCTGGGTCCAGTAAAGCCACTGTCCCTTAAAGAAACCCATTTTGGAGTTTGTTTCCTTGACACTGAGGGCACAGAAGACCTTAGTCAACCTAACAGCACCCCCAGAATGGACTTTCCTTTCTGGAGTTTGTGACAAGTACGCTTGCTTTCTTGAAACTAATATCGGAAGGAAGGCTTGGGTCACCTACGGGAAGTAATCGCTACTCGTTTTGTGTGTGTGGTTCATTGGAACATTGAGGTTTCCCAGGACTAGCTTCTTAATGGTTGAACGAACTAAACGCCAATCAGGAGCAAACCATTTGTTTTCCATGAATACTTCCACTTCTTGTGACCTGGAGCCTTCCCCTCAAATCCCAACTCTTTAGGGAGAATTCGGGGACAATGGATTAATGGCATTAATATTTTCCTCTTCACCTCCTGGAGAGCTTGCATTTTTCAGGAGAAGGTGACATCAGTGTGAAACTCACCCTTAAGCTTTCAGAAACATGTCTCCTTATTTAAAGATTAGATTATCCTTCTGCCATTGTTTTCCATTAGATTTTGTTTCCTTTCTCCTTTTTGGGGAAGGCCAGCTCACTATTTTTAAAAGGTGATGGACCATGTCAGGATTTAGAAAGTGAAAGGAAAGAGATTGGTTTGGATTTTCTCCCTCCCTTTGTGTGCCCTAAAGCTCAATAAACTTCGAATGGTGCCTGCAGGTATAGAGGTAGAGGAAAGCTTTTGTATCCTTAGAAAACCTTGGTTTCAGTTGGATTACAGAGGTAGTCAAGAGATGGGGGAAAAAAGTTCAAATAGCACTTTGACTACTTTCCATGTCAATGGATATGTATCAGCCATATTCCATTGCTATAAGAATCAGCATGGTTAAGTATTGACAAAAATTTTTTAAAGGACACAATACAAGTTATCAAAAAATTGGATGGGTTTGTTGTAATGAAGACAGGACTGTATGTAGTTCATATTCAAGTTTATGGATTTTTCTGAATACCGAATAAATTGTCAAAATGGTACTAAAACTCGATGTAAAAACATCAGTCCAAACTGTCAATCTGCTTGATACATCTGTTTGTGATTTTTTTTTTAAAGACTCTAAGCAAAAATTTTAAACTCATTCCAGTACTACTATATAGATTCACTGGGATTTGACTATATTCATTTATTGTGTAGGTCTAATGTCACCTTTCTTTAGGGCAATTTACAAAATACCACAGCATATAGCATATCTAAAGCAAGTGGTAAAACCAAGACATGCAATTCTTATTGCAGGCTTATAGAAAGGAGGGAATTTTTTTAGTCTCTGCTTAAAATCTGAAACTCAGCAATAGTCGTCAGTCGGTATTCATCAGCCTGTATGCCTCCCCAGTTTCTTCCCCCAGTAAATACATGCTACAAGAGAGAGTTGCCTGTGGCCACTCACGGGTTAAAATATTAATTTATTAAAATTTTCCAATTTTCACCACTTGCCTCTTGGGAGAAGTTGGGGATTTCTGTGAGGGATGAGAATCAGGGAGTTAGCGAACTTGAATTCACAGCCAGCCATGGAGCTCACACCTCCTTTACCCAGTTATTTTGCACTCTTCATTTCTGAGCCCTAGCCTAGAGATAGATCTCTTTCTGCTACCAGAGAGTTGTGCATTATCAGCAATGACTGAGAAAAAAAAAATAAAGTTATTATGTGCATGAGGGATTAAAGACAGTACATCTACCCAAAGTTAAGGAATGACTGAATGAGGCATGACTCTATCTCTTTTTTGCTGTGACTACTCTCTAATTTGGGGAAATAAATGTTGTGTAATAATTATCAGATAGCCAGTGCTGCCCGTCACTCTTTCTCTTCATGTCTTTTTATTTGTGTCCACATATGTATAAAGGAAGGATACATTAATTAACTGTGCATGATTACCAAACTCTCCAAACACACGCCGACTTTACCCAGTGGAAGCAAAAGTAGGCTGTACATTGCACGTAGTTGGTGTAGATGGTAGATAGCCATCATCTATTGTAAATCTATTCCCACAGCAGGATTAAGTGAATTCAAATTCAAATGATGCATCCATAATATGTTGTCTAATGTGAAGCATTGTGAATTTCCTCATTGCAAAAATGGAATAATGCTTTCCATACAGGGTATTTTTCAGAACTGTACTAACTACAAGCTGCATTTAGATGTCAAAAGATAATGAGTTTAGAGAATATAGGCTTTCCATAACTTTAAATTTTTGTGATTGGGTATCTTTGTTATTTGGCTAGAGGTATTAATTTAATTAAATGTACAAGAGGACTTCCTCCCAATACCCAGAGAAGACTATTTGCATTTTTACAAATTATCACAGCTTGTTATATAATTGCAGCCACTGGGGCTGGATGCCTGCAACAATGCCCCTAGTTTTCATCTCTCTACTGCTTCTCTAACGCTAATACGGTTTCCCTTCAAAGTTTTCCAGCGTATTGCATTCTATAACTCACATCTTGTAAGAAGCAAGTTTGTTGGCTCATTAATACAAAACTTACAGAGACGGTGCACTACCTATTGATCTAATTAAATGTTTTTGAGTCAAGACAACAATAATAATGGGATTAATTATTGTCATTTGTGCAGCTGAAGTAGATACATAAATAAGTAATCTTTATTTTTCAATATCGCCAGTGGAAAATGATTTCAGACATTAGGACCTGGGAGAGCCAGGAGCTACAGCTGCTGAGTGAGTGCCCCTCCCGTGGTTCTGGCCAGCAGCCCCGACATCCTTGCACAAAGTAATCACAGATCACAGCATTTAATCACTGAAAACAAGCACTCCAGAGGACAGCAGTGTCAATATCCCACTCTCTCATTATCTGTTTGGATTGCACATCCACACTGTCAGATAAACAGAGTGGAAAATTAAGATTAAAAATATGGTAATTTCATTTCAGGCAGCAGGCACCACTCACTGCCCCTATTATGCTATTGATTACCTCTGAATTCAATTTTTCTTTCAATGCAAACTTTAATCTGTTTGCTACCCAGCAATTCAACTCCCCAAGGGCTATTTGAGAGTAAGTAACCATTTAATCTGATGCTAACTGAAAAATCACCGTCCTTAATGAATTGTGTAAATCATTCAGCTCTAAAGCACCTTTGACTTCTATTTCATTTTTTATTTTCTACTCAATATAGGAAAGGATCGGCGTGTGAATAATTACAAAGTAGCAAGTATTTTTACATAGAGCAAATATGATAAAAACCCTATTATAGTGGGGCATGTGTAATGAACAGTACTTTTTAATTTCAAAATAGCTATTCATTAAAAAAGAATGGAAGATTAAAAAGAGAGGCTCAAAGCTCAAGGTAAAAGTTGATAGACATTGTAATTACATGGTTAATTTCAAAGATTTATATGCTGTTATGATTTAAAAGGAATTTTTATGACCTGACATTTTCATTTGAGAAGATTTTTTATTTAAAATTAATCTTCGAGCTCCTATTCTTAATTATTTCTTGGCAAGCGATAAATGAGAATACAAAAAAAAAATGCCCTATATCAAATTTTAAGCAGAATAAATGCATGCGAATTTTCGAACAGCAATAGAGTGGTTTTTACTTATTTGAATTGCTTTACACTGAAATCCTCGGTTGGAGGACTTTGTGGGAGAGAGCTGGAAATTACTGGCCCATTTAAGAGAGCAGCAATCTTACTGCAATGCAGCTTTTATGACATTTCAAAATACCAAATTGGAGAGAAAGTTTTGCTCGGGCGATTTAATTGTCTTTCAAGTTGGCGTTAAGAGTTTTCAACAGGTCTCTTTGCCTGCTCGTCCCAGACCCCGAGGGCTCCCAGGAGTGGCGGCGGGGGGGCGCGGACAGCTCGGCCTCGCTCTCCCCACCCCGCGCGGGCAGCAGCAGGAGACCAGCCACCCGAGCCCCGCCAGCGCCCGCGCGGGGTGGCAGCTCGGCCTGCTCGGCGGACGCCCGGCCGGGCTGCGCGGCCGAGGCTGGGGCGCCGGGCGGCCGAGCGCTCTGTCGTTTGGCGGCTCCCTGCAGGCCGAGGGCACGGCGCTTTCCCATGGCGAGCCCCACAAAGTCTAGGGCCGCGGGGACAACATGGCGTAGCGCCTAATGCCCCGGCCTAAGGAGCCCGGCGCGGCCGCGGAAGGTGGTGCCGGGGGCTAAGCGCCGGCCAGGGGCTTGCAGCCCACCCACCGCTGCCTCCGCGGGCTCGCGGCCAGGGCGCCCTTCACACCCTCGACCTCCGGCAAGCGATCGAGGGGCCGATCCCGAAGTTTGGGGTCGAAAGCAGACAGGCAGATCCTTTTCTTCGCTCCCTTTTGGTGCTTCCACGCTCCACGGGGGCCGGGGGACTTGGCAGGCCCCGATTCCCCATCCTCACCTCCACCCTTGTTCCTCTGCTGGGTTTGGGCACGGTCCCTGGCTCCCCCTTCTGTCCTCCCCCAGCACCGCGGGCCTCTCACAGGGGTGCCGGGGGGGGGTTCCCGAGCGCTCTGGGGGCTACAGAGAGGGGGACCGCCGTCTGAAAGCAGAAGCGAGCTGGGAGCGGGTTTAAATCGTCGAGTCCCAGGAGGAGCGAGTTTGCCCCCTCCCCGGGCGAAAGGGGGGGACCCCGGCGGAGCGCCGGAGCCAGGTCCCGGAACTCCTGTGCGCGCGGGAAGGGGTGGGGGCGGCGCGGGGTGCGCGCAGCTCGCTCGGGTTCTAGCACCAGACTGGGGGCTTTGCTCGTTTCGCTCGCGTGTCCCGCTCCACCGCCCCTTTGCCTCGGCACCGAGCCGGCGGCTGCGGCAGCCGCCGCGTGTGCCCGAGGGCGGCTGGGGACCCCGGCGGCCCCTCCCTGCTGTCCCAGCGCCCGGGAGCGCCCGCTCGGCGGCCGGCACTCGGGCGTCGTCAAACCCCGGCTCCGCGGCTCTGCAGTCACCGAGCCACGGCGTCACCCTAGAATCTCCTCGGCAGTGTCACTTCCCCGGGGGAGGAAGGCCGAGGGGGAGAAAAGAAAGGAAACCGAGAGCTCCTAAGCCAGGAAAACATTTCGGCCCCGTCGGAGATACCCTTTTGCTCGAACCTCGGGTAACTTAAGAGTCTGCACGAAACTCGGGGCTCGGGGAGGAGTCCCGGAGTGGAATGCACAAAAGTCAGGTGTGCCGGCCAAACACTGAGGTTGAAATTCTATCCCGCACCCAGCCCTTGCTCCCAAATTCTGAACTTGAGCTGATGGGTGTTATTTCAGGTCAACCGCACTTCTGAGAAGGCAGGAGGGCAAACTTCTGGCTTGGTGCGATTCGCTTGTTCAACCTCAAGTACAAGCCTTTTTAGCCTACAGCACGGTCAGGGCCCCAGATGGAAACCCTTTCGTTCTGTGGATTTCCACTTGCTCCGAGGTGTAACAAGTCTGTAAGCTTAGTGTCTATTTTTTCTTTTTAAATCAACATTAGCAAAGGCTTATTTCATTCATTAGCTATTTGCTGAGTATCAGACACCGTGCTAGGCAGAACCCTGGTCACGGTTCAGGCAGTTTTTCAAAGCATTTTATTTTGTTGAAAGCAGTGAGTGGCTGCATAAGAGTACTTAATGTATTTTAAATACATGCATTTCTTCTCCGACTGGCTATAATAACTTCCTTAGAACTCATCTGAACTCTCCTGAAAATGATGGTTTGAAGGCAGTGAATTCTACAAATTACCAACTACTAGGTACTGGCCTGAAGATGAGCTCTGACCTTTTAAATGTATTTAAAATTGTTATCCTTAATAGATCATAACTCGGAGAATTCTGATGGGGCTTTATGTAGAGCCTATTTTGACTACACATTGATTCCTCTTTTGCACGCCTGCATTTTAGGGAAAAGTTTTCTTCTGTTTGCTTTTTCCAACATTCCAAAGGCCATGATCTCAATGTGTTTATGAGGCAGCACATTTTTCAATTTTAAAATATTGAATCGTGTGCAAACCTCAAAGGGAGAAGAAAAGAAAAAGCAACGTTTGTTCTGATCTTTGCTCTAAAAATGCCTGGGCCAATTTATTTTTTAGCTGTTGATTTTTAAAGGAACCCTTTCACTGAGAGGAATGTCAAGAAGCTGAGCCATTAGGTTTGCATTTTCTCAATCTGAAAATGCATGCAAAGCAGCAACATTTGTAAACACAGACCTATGACAATATATGTAAATGAAATACTTAATCAATTCAAAACCCCTTTAAAATATTAACAGTCTGACATGCGTCATATAATATGGCAAAAACGCAGGTTTGTGTTCTTCAGTCTCTCTGATGTCTAGTGAATTGTAATGCCCTTAGACTACTAAAGATATGCTATTAGCGCTGAAAAACTGAGAATTTCCTATCATCGCTCTATATTTTCTTGATTTTTTGAAGTTATGTTTTACTGTTTAGATGATCATTTCTTCTGGTTTGAATATTGGGTTAGGGTTAGTGAAAGAGGTTGCTATGATGGGTATAAGGCTTTATTCCCTTGCTAGTGTCATCCCCCCTCCTCCATCCCTAAAGTATATGTCAAAAACAACAAAGCACATGAGTTACATTTAACATGCAAATATCACTTTCCCTTGATTTTTAAAATCTAACAATGGGAAGTAAGAAGTGGTATTGAAGGAGCTCTCAATTTACAGTAACAGCGTAATGGGTAGAGGTAATTGGGAAAACAAGCCCAAATGATTCTCCTAGTGAAACACTTCTGAATCAAAAGCTGGGCTGACCAACAAACACCTGGACCAGGTCTCCATTGAGGAAGGAGTGTGTCAGTGGCATTAACCAGAGGAAGGAGGGAGTCCATCTGGAGGAGATGAGGATCATGCCAGAAACTCTACAGAGGGAATCGCATACACTGAAGCTCCCAAGGGCAGGGGACCAAGCAGCTTGCTGAATGCTCATTTGTAGAGAACAGTTGTTCTGCACTGAGAACATCTACAGAAAATTAAAAAACCAACCTGTTTGTGGTTAGTCTCGATAAGGGAGATCGTGTGACTTTTTGCAAGGAAACGGGGAAATCCATGAAAAAATATATTTTATAGGTATGGGTGTAAATTATAGAAATGTCCAAAACTGGATGAAAAGAGTAGGAAGGAGAAAAGACATCAGGGGTTGGGAGGCATTTATTCATTCATTTGTTCAACAGATGTTTATTGAGCACCTACTAGCTCCAGGCATTGATCAAGCTCTGGGGTTAAAGACCCTTCCCAAATGGAGCTCACACACAACATTCATTAAAATTAATGCCTGCCATTAGTGCATTGCTAGGAAAGAGGAAAAGCATTTCTAATTTGTTACAGGGTATTAATTGTATGCTTTGCTTCAGGACTGTACTGTCTCTTTGGTCAAGGGAATCAACAAAATTCCAAACGGAGTTTTGCCCATTGACTTCATTCAAGTTCAGTTCCCAAAGGCTGTCTGAACTCATCAACTTTCACATAGGGAGAGGAAAATTAACATTTCAAGCACCTACACCTGTTCTGGGGGTATTAGAAACAGTAGCCCATCTAATCCACAGAATGACACCCAAGGTCATTATTAACACCTCCTCATAGATGAGCAAACTGAGGCTCAAAGATGTTAAATTTCTTACTCATGCCATGAAGCTCTTTAGCGGGAGAAGTCGATTTTGAATCTAAGTCAGTCCTCTCAAGCCTGTCCTCCTCCAGCCGGAGAATCCATCAAGCTGTGTGAAGTCATCTTAGAAACTGCAAGGTGTGTCCTAAATGTAGGTAACTCTTGGTTTATTTTTAAATATCAATTCTTAACAGTGGTAAGTAACAAGACATGACTATCGTTTCATTATTGTTAGTGAAATGGTACTTAAGCATCTTCCTCTCGTGTGATTTTTTTTTTCACTTGAATTAATGCTATAGAAGCAGGGCCAAAATAATGATTTATCCTTTTATCCATATGTATCTATCACCGAGGTCCCTGTCCTGAGGTAGTCTGTTCCGAACAATTTGTGTCCTTGGGCTAATACCTCTGACCCAGGCTCTCTGTGTGTTTTTCTGCTGTGGTAAAGATCGGGTTTCTTCTAATTAAGGCACTCCAGCAAAAAGAACTCAATTAGAATGAAAACAGCAGTGTCATTTCCGCTTTCTAACCAATTGCACCTTCTATACAACCCCGCAGCTACTAACTAAATGTTCTTTATAATCACTTTCTGTAACTCTCAGAATAGTTCAGCATTATCTGAATGTCAAGAAGCATCCTTGGGACAGAAGGGATCTCCGCAGTTTAATTACCAAACTCTAAAAAAATACAAATGAATCTCTGGAACCTGCGCGAACACTGCGGCTACCGGAAGTTTCCCCACTGCGCACTGATTGGTGGAGCCGTGAGTGACGTCACAGCCTCGAGCGAATAAATGCTGAGCTTCTTAAACCTTCATTGTTTCCCTTTCTGGAGACGTTGAAATCAACTCAATGGAAAGAATCAACTGTGGCCGTTTTCAGTTCTGTAGAGCGAACAGTGTGTTAAGGAGAATCCAGTATCCCGTAGATAATCTGAAAGGCAGGCAGGCACAATATTGAGTGATTCACCTAAGTCTGTAAGGCGTTAAAGACCTAAAAATAGATTTTTAAATGTTTGTCTTCTTCTCGGAAGTTTTCTTGCCAGTTACGTTTCCTTCCTGTGTGTCTCCTGCATGAAGTTGTGTCCACAGTGAAGGTGACTTTGTAGGTTGGTTCTTAATCAGTGTTGTGGAGCTTCACTCTGTGGGTGCTTCCAAAACCACTATAGTCCTTTTTCAACATCCCTCTGAAGCTAAGAGTTTTCTGTCAGCCTAACTGTTTTCATGGAAGCCCTTCATTTGTACGGTGTTTTTGCAATTTACAAAGTGCTTCTACAAATGTGGTGTCACTTTGGTCTCCACGCCATTAGGAGGTGGGAAGGTCTGCTGGGGTTTTCTTCGATTTGCCAACGGAGATGAGGCATCTGAGCTGCAGAGAAATGCCAGGACTGCTCCACGACAAGACAGCTAGGGAGTGCTGGAGTCCGATCCCGGGAGTCTTCCCCCTAACCACCCTGCCTCTGCAAGGAAACCAGTTTGGGTCCCCCATTGAGCTGTCAACTTTTCCACTTAGAAGTTCCCAGATCTGCTCAGACATATAAATGATAGCATTATCAGGCTTTATTAACAGAACGAGAAAGTTCAATGCTCCATTTCCCTTGAGACCTTTTTAAAGTGACCTTTAATTCTTGGTCATTTTTTTTATTTCTGACCAGATGGCATAATATACGATCTGTGCCGGATGGAACCGTGTTTATTTTTAGTCAGCTTAAACTCCTGCTTCTACTCCCTAGAATATTTCAGGTTCATGTTCAAAAGCTGCCTAGCTATCCAGCTATTGGTCGATTGGTCAGTGGGGGTGAGTGAATTATGCTAAAATAGTGCTGGCTTGGCTGAATTTTAAGGAGTTATTCACAGGAACAAAATGTTTGGGGCTAGCATTCTACCAGCCATATGGATCTGATGCTAGATCCTGATGTTTTTTTCCAGTTACTTAAGGAGATTCTCTCTCTCTCTCTTTTTTTTTTCTTTTCTTAAATATGCATCCTTAGCTGGTCTGTCTCCATCAATTGAAGACGTTTGCAGGATATTCCACATTCCTGCCATAAGATGATGGATACTGCTGATCCTGTGTCCAGCCGCATCTGTAGCATCTCGGCCTCCACCCAGGGTGTTAAAAAGATTATTTTTCTATCACTCTTGCCCATACTGAATATGCTGAATGCTGTATCTCTAAACTAGCTAGCCCACTCTCACAGCCTGAGTCTCTATTATCGGCAGCCACAGCATGCATATTTCTATTTAGTTTCCAGTCCTTAGGGAATCCTCTCTGTGCCCTTCCTGAGTAACAAAATCTTTGGACTTTCCCTTTTCTGTTACATCTCCTGAAATACTCATCTTTGAATGTGTATTCGGAATGCTTACAGATAGCCTTCCCACAACAGTAACATGCCCCTGCCTGCTTTGAATTCTGGCACACGGCGACAATGCGATCATTTTATGCATGCTTGCCTGTGTCTTCTAGCTGCTTTCAGTCCCAGTGCATGTCTTGCTGCAGTTTCCATAAGCACAGTGGTTCACAAGCTGTTCTAAAATGCGTACCCTTCTTCATCACAAATCCTCACCTCTTCGCTCTGGATGTGCAATTCTATACCAGTCTCTTGGTTAAGGCACTAGTTAACTATCCCTGAGCTGCCAATATTGGGACACTTCTAAAAAACCATCACATGCAAAATAGCAGATTGATATTTGCACACGGAACCCTCTAGTATAGACAATAACAGAGGCGCTAAAATGCCATTGAGAATTATGGCTTGAGTGTTGCAGGTGTGCAGTAGACAGACTGGCTTTCCTACAAGCAGCACACTTCATCGCAAGGGCAAATGCGGCGTTAGGAAAGGAACGCAGGAGGGAGGACCTGCTCTCTAAGCCCAGAATGTCCCTGGAATGGCACATCTTTTCTTTGCAATTCAATGTGCAAGATGACAAATTTATCCCGGTGTTGTTCAAAAATAACTAATCTTTATTCCTATGTATGTTTTACAGACTACCGTAAAATTGCTAGAGGCATATGTCTAATATGCTCTGTGTATCCCGATGGTTTTGATCCTTTGCAAGAGAGCAGTTGCCAAAGTAGGGATCTGGGATATGATTTTGTTTACTTTCTGGATACATTTTCTTAGGAACAAACAAGCCTTTTGCCAGCTATGATTTACCCAGGAGAAAGCGTGACTAAAAGCATCTCAAGCACGGAAGCTTTCTCTGACTGAAGAGTCAAAACAGGCTTGCCTTTCCCCAGGAGCAAATGCACTCAAGTAGCCGCACTTATCATTACTCTTAATTAGGGATAATTTGCACTTCGACTTGGGAAAGAAGGATGTCACAGCCCCTGACGAATCTTTATGAGGATTCCCATTTTAGAGGCAGAGCAAAAGAGGCACAAGGTCAAGCAATTTGCCCAAGGTTGCAATAAATCCTTCCATCGGTGTTTCCACAGTACCTGGTATCTCAGGGACAGAGATGTGCCCCCACAGAGCTATTAGCAGAAGGCGAGAGCAAAAAGAAGGGGTTCGTGGAAACACAGCTGAAACCTGAGGCTTATGGTGGGAAGGAATAGCCAGGAAAACTTGATACAAGAAGAAAGAGATCCGGGTAGAGCCTGCCTTTAACTGGGCAATGGGATCACTGGGTAACCAACCATCCATGTTTACTCACAGAAAGGGAATAACAGAAATAGTCACCCAATGATTGAATATGTTTTTACCAAGGGTCTGCTATGTAAATGGCATTGTTCCAGGCATCCTGTGGCAAAGTACAAAGAAATATTAAATTAATCTTCTAGGAGTTTTCCATATAATCAGGGAAACAGGGCATATAATCAATAACCGAATGCACCTAACCATGCTGTCCCAGCACCCAGTGTAAGTCCTGGGGCATAGTAGATGCTGAGCAAATGTTTGTCAGACTAAATAGTTCTTCACTCACCAAGCCCAAACGCACACTCTGTCCAAGTGGCTGTACATGTGATATGACTGTCAAGAGTTTATGTAGTCGGTTTTAGGGAAATTACGGTTAAATTGGTTGTGAGAGTAAGTTTTTAAAAAATGTTTACCTTCAGTTTTCAATAATTTCTGACTTCCAAAAAAGTTGCAAATACAGTAAATCAATTCCGGTGTATCTCTCGCTCATCTTCATTTTTTTCCTTTTTTTAAAACTTTTTTTCATGTTTCAAGTTTTTATTTGAATTCTAGTCAGTTGCGGTGCCTGGGTGGCTCAGTCGGTTAAGTGTCTAATTCTTGATTTCGGCTCAGGGTCGTAAGATCGAGCCCCTTGTGGGGCTCTGTGCTGGGGGTGGAGCCTGCTTAAGATTCCCTCTCTCCCTCTCCCTCCGGCCCTCCCCCCCTTAAAAAAAATTCTAGTTAACTTACAGTGTAATATTGGTTTCAAGAGTAGGATTTAGTGATTCATCACTTACGTATAACACCCAGTGCTCATCACAAGTGCCCTCCTGAATACCCAATCACCCATCTAGCTCATCCCCCACCCACCCCCCTCCATCAACCCTCAGTTTGTTCTATCGTTAAGAGTCTCTCTTATGGTTTGCCTCCCTCATTTTCTTTCCCCTAGGTTCATCTATTTTGTTTCCTAAGTTCCACATGAGTGAAATCATATGGTATTTGTCTTTACCTGACTTATTTCACATAGCATTATCCTGTCTAGCTCTATCCATGTTGTTGCAAATGGCAAGATTTCATTCCCTTTTATGGCTGACTCATCTTCTTCAAATGTTACATTTTATATAACCACAGAACCAACTATCAAAGCTAGAAAGTTAACATGGTTATAATACTATTAACTGGTCTACAGACATTCAGATTTCACCAGTTGTCCCATGAACAGCTATTATCTGATCCAGGACCACACACTGTATTAAGTTGCCAGGTGTCCTTACTCACTTGTAATCTGAATCCGTTCGTCAGTCTTTGCCTTTCATGACCTTGACACTTTTGAAGAGTACTGCCCCATTATTTTATAGACTATCCCTCAGTTTGAATCTGTCTGATGTATCCTCTTGATTAGATTTAGGTTATGTCTTTTGGGGCAAGAATTCCACTGCCGTGCCCTTCCCAAGCACATGATGTTCCTAGGTCTTATTCTGGGCGATGTTCATTTTCATCATTGGGTTCTGGTGGTACCTGTCAGTGTCTCCACTGAAAGGTTACTATTTTCCCTTTGTAATGAATGAGTTTCATATGGGAAGATACTTAGAGATTGTGCAAATACTCTGCTTCTCATTATACTTTTGCCCATTGATTGCAATGATCCACCCGTGATTCTTGCCTGCAACAATTATTACTGTGGTGTGTGCCAAGTGGTAATTGTCTTCTTCTGCCATTCCTCTCACATTTATTAATCAGAATTCTGCTCTAAAGAGGGGCTGTTTCTTATCACATTCATTTATCTAGTGAACTGTTTTTACAATAAAGAAGAAGATTTCATGAAGGCAGGGTGCTCGGCTCTAACACAGCAAGCCCTGGGTGAGCACTGATCATCAGGTTGAGTGGGACTAAGAACAGAAGCTGGGCCCGTGATCAGAAATATCATTGAGAGTAGAAAAGGAAGTCTTCTAACCGGTTCTGAGAAGGCAGGAACACAATCAAAGGGCTAAAGGTGGCAGAAGGATGAGCTAGTTCGTAAAAGGAGAAAAAGATGGTTCTGTCGACCTTGATGACCAATCAGCGCAAAAAGAATAGTAGGCACTTCCCATGGTGACTGGAGAGGTAGAAAGTGCTGGGGATTCCGTAGGAAAATGCAAGGAACCCTCCTTGAGTTGGGATGAGCTCCACTGTAAAGCATCCATAAGATGTCCTGGAGTCTGAGAAATGAAGGAGTGGAAGCAGCCATTGTTGGAGGGCAGGGCATTCCCAAATCTGGGAATCTGGGGGGATGCCGGCCCTTTATGCTTGATGCTACCTCAACCAGAGTGAATCACGCCATCCCGACCAGGTAATGTTGGGCAGGGCCAGAGCTCTCCTGAGAGTCTTTAGCTGTTACGTAACTGTCTGCGTTCTTTCCAAAGAAGAAAGGAAACACTCAGGGTCTACGGTAATACCCTGCCCCCACCCCGTGAGCCCAGCATGTGGAAGTCTGCTCCATGTTGGCAGTTCTCCTCAGCACTGAGCAGTGAACACGCTGACTTGGAGGGAGCACCTGAGGTTTTTCTTATTCCATCTTTTCTGCCAGTCTCTCCCTCAAAGAAGTCTGGTTTCAGAAGCTCAGGCCTTGTGTATCCCTCCGAATACCTCGACAAGGCCAGTCCTAGTCCCTTGTGTAAGTATGTTCGAAATACATCTTTGGGGATAACGGGAATTTGAACAAACTAAAATTCCTTTCTGTTCTTTCTTTGGGTGTTGAGGGCAGAGGTCACCTCTGTAAACCCTGTCCTGAGCCCTGTAGAGCCATCCGAGCACTAGCCCATTGTCACCACCAGCCCTCACAGGGTCACTAAGCCTGTCTGACAGGCAGAGGTGGCCTAGAGTGGCATCTCTGTCTTTGCTCTAACCCTTAATTGAGGGCTGGCTCTCGCCCCAGAGCAGTGGAGAGCCCATCTTTCAAACTGGTAGGGCAGCAGCAAGGAGATACTCCAGGAAAAACTGTGGAAAACCTCCCAAATTCCTTTGCGGAGACACAGAGCATTGTGTCACTTACCGCACTTCCACGTGGCCAGGAGGGGCCGGGAGGGTCAGGGCATTGGCCTGAAACCTGCAGCAGAAGAGAGAGGGGCAGCCCCCACCATCACTGCACAGAGCTCCCAGACTCTCAGAGACTGAATTTTCATTTTCCTGTGGAGAGAAGCTTCAGCTTCAGACCGGTGTTCACACCTCAGCTCCACCAAAGTCATCTATTCTATACCTCTGTTTCCTCAACAACAAAAGTGGCACTTGAGTGGCACTCAGTGAATGGCGGCCATGATTAATATCATTGGTGAAACCAGTTGTCCCATGGCCGTATTCTGATGCTTCTTGCCTTGTAGTTCAGAAATCTGGGGGTATTTTCCTCATGATTACTCAGATTGCCTTTTTGCACCACTGCCATCCACTTTAATTCTATTATTCTCAGGAAATTGGATAATGTCTACTAGTCAGAGCGTTAGGCATATGGGTACAGATTATTAAGACATCATCTATTTAAAATGTCATAATATTATATTTAAGTATCAGTGGATAAAAACCAAAGCAAAGTTCAACAAACCAAAACTGCTGCTTGCAACAGACAAGTGAAACTGTTCTTGGCTAGAGGTTTCTCAGTACACTCCTTTAACCCTTAACGAATTCACCCCTGTGCCTGGGAGAATCCTCCTGGATGGCCACACCACAGTATGTACTTTGTTTCTTTATTTTTACAAGTGTAGTTTAGTTTCCATTATTTGTGATAGTTCTTAATAGCACATATTATCCAAATAATGATGACCTAGTATTATGAGACCTTACTGAAGATCACTGTTATTAAGTCTTGCTGAGAAGTGGGGCATGACTGCCAAACTTTTTAATAAGAATTACAGGGTTCCTGGGCTCAAAGTAAGGCATGGCAGGACTTGGCAGTTGAAGACAAACACGTGAGACTGTTAAAGCCAGTGGCGGCTAGAGGCAGCTCTGAGGAAAGAACTTAGTGGACCGAAAGTATTGTTCAAGGGCTGGGTGCCAAGAATCTCATAGAATTTCTGTGAAAGGAGCACTTGCATTAATTATTAGTTTATTTGCTTAAACTGAGGGTACGAAGTCTTTGCCTAATCCAAATATATGCCTATATTGAATAATGAATGTGTGTGTGTGCATGTGTGTTTCCTCTAATTACACATGGAAGATCAGAACAAAAATGGAAAGCAGAAGCACTGTGCCTAAGAACCTTCACCAATAAGCAGTACTTTTAAAAACCCAAACGTGTGTGGAGTTTGGAATCCTGCCCTGAATATTTTTTAGGATTCTACTGAAATATCCTCTCGGTCAGTAAGTTTCTCATACAACCTAGCGAAGGAATTTATAGACATGGTTTTTAGGCCAGTTAGTATCCAGAATGGCCCTGGGTGACAAATGACATGGGCTTATCTCTCCTTTCTCCTGGTGAGAATAATCTGTGGTGATGTGCTCTTGCCTAGCTTTGGAATGTGTGCCCACTAAGCCCTTAGAGAGCAACGACATATGCCAGGCAGGTAGAAAATGATATAGTTTTTATTACTTTATTACATGTGAATCTCCCGGTGTGTGGCAACGTGATTAAAACTTTCTACGGCCTGATTTATTTTCATACCAATTTGCACGTCTGCCTTAGCATTTCTACATTCCTCATAATTTGAGTATTTATGACATACTTTACAAGGCACTTGTGTAATATGATATCAAACTGGAAAGTGGTATTGTATATACAGAAACTCTATTAATAAAAATTACTAAGTAGTGCTATTTGTTTATAGTCAAAGGAGGCTCGCTTATACACAAGATAGAAGATTCCTCTATGCACAGTGATTTAATTAGCAATGTGGAGGTTCGTTTTTCTGCTTTAGCTATCTGAGAGACTGATTTCTGCAAAATTCCTTGGCCAAATTTATCTCAGCTATTAACCTGTCCCTTCCAATCCAGGTATTTTTGATTTTCACACATAGAAGAGTCTATATATGATTTTTACAAAACATGCATGAAGATAGGTTTTAAATCACTGCCCTACGGAACGTTGACCATTGACCTGGTCAAGGCAAGCATTGTGTTGGCTGCACCGTATGCAGCTGTATCCCTCACGCCATCGATAAAACCAGTGGAATAAACTGAGTCTAGGTTGCCCCTCTCAGAGTGTATCTCTCTCAAAGGGTTTTTATTTTATTTTATTTTTTAAAGATTTTATTTATTTGACAGAGCGAGAGAGAGCGAGAGCAGGAACCCAAGCAGGGGGAGTGGGAGAGGGAGAAGCAGGCTTCCCGCCGAGCAGGGAGCCTGATGTGGGGCTCGATCCCAGGACCCTGGGATCATGACCCAAGCTGAAGGCAGATGCTTAACCACTGAGCCACCCAAGTGCCCCTCTCAAAGCATTTTTAACATCCTTCTCAGACCCCAAATTCTGTGAAAAAACTGGAACCTAAAGCTATCTCCTCGTTTGACTCTACCCACAAGCAATCTAAATTGCCATCCTTGCCTTGATCCCATTTCCACTGCAGAAAGTAAATGAGCAAGAAGTGCTGAGTGGATCCTACTGCAGCCAACGGGGTGACCAGCAACAGATACAAATGGGGAGGGAAGCCCAGAGACATTGATTTAGTGAGGTTTCTCATCTTCCCCTTTATTAAGTCCTCTTCACAAAGAAGGATCTAAAACAGTGGTTCTCAATGGTTAGCCCTCAGACCAGCAGCATCAATATCACGTGTTAGAAATGCCAATTCTCAGGTTCCACCCCAGATCTACAGAATTAGAATCCCTGGGGTTGGGAGCCCCCCAAAATCTGCAATTCGGATTCACCCTGAAGTTGGAGAATGACTGAATGAGAGAAATACTCCCGTGCATGGCGGCGAGAAGCAAATCAATCATTTGTTTGGGCCTTTTTCTGATGGCGGGTCTTTTTAGGGGTGCTTGCCACCAAAATTTCTTTTTAACTACAAACTTGCCCTAAGTCCAAACATGAAGACCCTAGCATTTTCAAAGAATTCATATGAGGTTTTGTTTATTTGTCTGTGTTTTTTCTGATGCTCAGCTAAATTCTGCCTAAATCAAATCCAGAGTGAATTCAGCTTGACCTGTTCCCATTTTTTTAGTTTAAATTTCAGAGAAATCTTTCCCCAACCCCCCCTTTTTTTCCTCTCAGACAAACATTCACGCACAATTCCTCTGACTAATCCAACTCATTTTCCATCCTCACAGGAAGTAAAGAAACAAAATTAAATAAATTAAAGAAATAAATGACAGGACTATGTCAAAGACCACATGCATGGTACACACTACACAGTCTAACTATCTGATATATTTATCTATGTTTTCTCATGGAGTTTCTTATCATCCTGCAAATGCTTTTGCATGTTTTTGTGTAATGTATAAAAATCAAGTATTTAGTCATTATATGGTTCAGCCTTGATCAGAGCATTAGGGTTATCCAAGGAAACAAAGAATCTTATAAATGAGTATCATAATCCCATTTCTCGGATCAGGAAACTGAGGCACAGAAAGGTTGTTTGGATATAAACATTAAGCAAAAGTCCCTGTTGGTTAGCTCGAAATGAAAACCTCTTTAAGTCAAATTTCCAATTCAAATACATTATAATCAAATAAGTGATAATAGAGACTCTACCTCTTGTATTTATGAATAAAATTCAGATTATTCATGTGCACAGTGTGAGATTTGAATGTAATTGCTATTATCAGCAGCATTCATTAGGCAGCTAGAGAGGATACAGCACTTACATTTAGTCTATGGGAGTGACAAAGGAAGTAAGAGTTTTCATCTGGGATCTGGAAAAAGCTAGAGGAAATGGGGACAAATGAAAATTATATAAAGGGAAACACACACACACACAAGTGATATGCAAATAAATACAGACTTACGTGGCAGAGAGATAGGGCTCACTGTATATTCTATGTCCTTCCCCACATTCCCAGCCTCCCTTGCAGTTAGATTGGCTACAGGATTAGTTCTAATTGTGTGCAAAGGCTACAGAGGTTCAGACCTGGGGTAGCTCCTCCATCCCTTCCTTCCCCTTCTACGGCAACCTTGGAGGCCATGTATGTCACATAGCATAGCTATAAAATAAGGAGGGAGGACTGCCCAACCCACCTAAGTGCTGACCTGAGAGAGAAATCAAACGTGATTGTATTAAGACTTTGAGAGTCGGGATTTGTCTATTGCAGCACCCATGTTAATTATGCTGACTGATTCACCCTGGAGATGTAAACGCATGTGCACCTGCGCCTCCTCTCTGGTTCACTTCTCCCTCATCAGGAACGCCCCCCACCTCCTCCCCGTCCGTGTAACAGAATCTTCTATGACCTAAGTCACAATGCCAAGTCATTGATTCATTAGACAAATATTGCTGCACCCCTAGTATGTGTCAGGCATGCATCCATTCTTGAGGATTCAACTAAGACAGACACACCCAGGCCCTGATTTCGCAGAGCTTACACCACAGCAGGGAAGAAAAGAAAATCTAACAAGCAATTATAATCCAATCTCCAAACAGAAGTAGTTTCTTCCTCTGCGGAGCTTTGGCAGATCCTCATACACACCTAGCCCTTTCTACCCTCCGTGACTGTTGTTATTAGTAACATTGTCTCCCTTGCCTGCCAAGTGGTAAGCACTTTGATGGTAGGTAATTTATTTATCTTTGAGTCTTCCCCCAACTTTTTGTACATGGGAAACTCTGTAAACAATTACTGATGACATATATGGAGGGATATATTACAAATGTGAAAGCAATTGCTAGAATTATTTTTGAGAATTAAAATTTAGAGGGGGTGTGTCCAGGAAGGCTTTCTGGTGACTTTTCAGGAGCATCTGATTGCGATCGAAAAATTGATAATTAATATTTTCTTCCTATGTGCCTGGCACATAGGAAGCACTTCATACATATATTAAATGAGTGAACTGAATGAATGGGTTATCCACTTTCTTATTGATCAATGGCTCTCCTGATTGAATGAATTCCTACCCTAAGGTATCTTTAGTAATTGAATGAGGCATACCACACATTTTTGTGGTAAATAAAGACATTTCTAAGCCCACGGAGCAGCCAGAATATTTATTTTTTTTCTTTTTAACACCTTGAAAAATCACTAGACTTACACTGTTTCTGATCATTTAAACCAACTCAAATGTAATTTTCTTTATAAAGGAAAACTCAATTAGCAAAGTCAAGAAGGCTCTTGTTTAAAATTTGGTGAACTTATATAAATTATGAATTGGTGATCTTCTTAGGATTCTGCTAACCTAAAATAATATCCAGGATCGAAAGAAAGTGTATAGACTTTCACAATAATTTAATGAATCCAATTTTTCAAAGCTTCTACCTTTCATAAAAAACAAAATGAAGACTAAAAGAAAGTGAGGTGATTGTATTTTTATACTAAATTTAATTCCACTTTAGGAAAACAGTTTGCTAAAATGTTTTATTAAAAATTATAAAACAATTGGGGAAATTATATTTTTACTTCATTTCCCACCATCCCTCACTTTTTTCTGTGGAGGGTCACCAAGGACATGCCATCATTTTGTATCTGTTATATTTTCTTATATTCTTTTTGCTGTTATTGTTCTAGCCACTATATGATATTCTAGATCAAGTTTTTTAACCACTATATAACAATATCACTTGGGAATATTGGTTAAATAGTCATTTCTTATGCACTGATTTTATATTTCTGAACACTAATGTTTTTGCTTTTGAAACATTATTTACTTTGCATCTTAAATTTCTATAAGTAGTGATTAAATTATTAAGATTGGATTTGTCCTCAAATAGAAATAAAGAGATTGCCCTTACTCTATAATAATACTATTCAGTAAATATAAAATAGAAACTGCTGGTTTGTTTTTTTTTTAAAGGCTCAGAAGAAGCACAAAGTTAACCTGGCATAATGAAGCAAATGTAAATTACATTAAAGAGAAGTACATAGTAATAGTAGTAACATATGCTAATGACTTGCAAATTTTAATTAATGGAGTTGTTTATCGGGCTCCAGACAGCCAGGCAGGAGGCTCTCCTATTATTTTTGGAGGCGTACAATCTTGCAAATTCAAAGTTGTTACGTATGGAACGAATCCAGTGAGCTCCATGTAATTCAGAGGAGACTTTCCAAGCCTGAAGATTCATTTTAACTGTAGATATTAATAAGATATGTATTTTTACCCATGTCCTTGTTCACCTGGTCTTGTATGTTGCCTGATTTCTATGTCATTATTGAAATTGAGACTCATTGTGTTAATTTTGGTCATTCTCAGTGATGGGACATGAAATGAATTAGAACTATCCTGAGTGAATGTGTAGAAAACAAGTCAGGTCTTTCAAAACACTTATTTCTATCAATGAAGGAATTAAATTGTTTTCCCTCCTACCAAGGTCTGTTGAAGTGAAGTATTGAAGGCCTGTCGAGCTCAACTGAACTCAGATGACTTCAATTCAAATCAATATACACTATGAAGAATGAATGGATGGGTAAGAAACCTGGATGGCCAAACTCAGGCACTTTGGTTTAGTAGAGTAGATCACAGAATCCTGGAATCTTAAAGCTGGAAGGGATCTTAGGCAGCTACCTGAGTGTATGACTTCTGGCTGGGCCAGTGAGAGGCCGTAGTAAAGTAAGGCACACAGTCGTGGTCACCAGCTGATAACTCAGCTCGAAGCACAGTCTGAGACCTACTCCAGCCAAGCGATCTTTCACCCAGCAGGCCTTCTCCTTTGATATCTTGAGTGAAATCGGTCTGGGTGAAATCACCATCTGACTGTTTTTCAAACTCTCTGCTAATAGGGCCACGGTGAACAGGGGCACATCCACTCAATGAAATAGCGCGCAGCCATGAAAGAGAATATTTACGAAGGCTGCATGCATAATAACACAGGAAAGTCACTGGAAGGGAATGATAAAAGCAGCAGTGGATAAAGCTATGTGTGTGGTATAATGACAGCTGTTTTTGTAAAAGCCCTTAAATAGAAAACAAGGGAGGAAAAAAATTGAAAGTGTTCTGTATTTATATTGAATGGTAGGACTAGCAAGAAATAGTTTCCCTTACTCCCAATTTCCAATACTTTCAACTTCCTTTATAAGCATGTCCTATTTTATTTTACTTTTTAAAGATTTATTTATTTATTTGAGAGAGAGAGCAAGAAAAGGCAGGGGTGGGAGAGGGAGAAGGAGAGAGAGAGAATCCGCAAGCAGACTTCACGCTGAGTGCGGAGCCGTAACCGGGGCTCAATCCAATGACCATGAGATCATGACTTGAGCCAAAATCAAGAGTGTGATGCCCAACCTAAGGAGCCACCCAGGCGCCCCAAGCACATCCTGTTTCAAAGTGGAAAGTGAGGACAACTGTTCTTCTATGTTTGAAGATAGCTAAGGCAAAGTCCTTTTGCAGTGGGCCTAGCGATGTTTTCTAGAGCAGAATAAACAGTCAAGCACAGAGTGCAAGCCATCCACTCAAGAAGTTGAAGTGAGGGCACTAGTAGATGTCCTCTGGACTTTTCTTTCACAGGGAGACCCAGGCCCAGGAGGCAGGAGAACGCTCTCTACCCCACACTCAGCCTGAGCCCTGAAAGAGAAGCATATTTTTTTAAAAGATTTTTATTTATTTATTTGTCGGGGTGGGGGGGAGAGAGGGAGACAGAGCACAAGCAGGGGGAGCGACAGGCAGAGGGAGAAGCAGGCTCCCCGTTGGAGCCTGATGTAGGACTCAATCCCAGTGTCCTGGGATCATACCTGAGCCGAAGGCAGACACTTAACGACTAAGCCACCCAGGCGCCCCTGGATGGTTTCTTTTTATTGATAATCAGTATTTCATTGTTTATCTATTCACCTGTGGACGGACTTTATAGAGTTGTTTCCATTTTGGGGGGGTGGGTGTTACAATGAAGCTGCTAGGAAAATTCAGTACAAGTCTTTGTCTGGACATATGTTTTCATTTCTCTTGGATAAATGCCTAGGAGTGGAATGGCTAGGCTACATATTGGGCATATGTTTACCTGTTGAAGAAAATACTGTTTTCTGTCTTCTGTACCCATAGCAGCATGTGAGAGTTCCGATGGTTCCACAGCCTTGCCATCACTTGGCATACTCAGTCTTTTGCCCCTCTGGCAGATACTTATGGGTATTCCGTGGTGGGTCATGCCTCTGCATCCCATCCTGGTCTCCTTGGGAAAGAAAGCCCAGAGGAGGACTACAAACACCCCCGACTCTTTTTGAGTGGAGGGCTTGTTCTCTGTGTTTGAGTGTTTCTTCTGCTCTAGAAAAATCTCTAGACTCTCCATGGAAGGGCTTGGATTCTGCCTTAAAATGATTCCAAATTCTTCTTTTCCAGAGCTTCCTGTTCTGTCCTGATCATGAAGCAAGCCAGCATTCATTGGATTTGTACTGTATTCATTTGCTAGGGCTGCTGGAGAAAAATAGCACAAATGTGGTGGCTTCAAACAGTGGAAATTTATTCTCTGTCCCTTCTGGAGGTCAAAAGTCCAAAATCACGGTTTTGCAAAGGTTGGTTCCTTCTGGGGGCTTTGAGGGAGCATCCAGTCCGTGCCTTCCCTTGCTTCTTTCTGGGGTCTGCTGCAGTCCGTGGTGATCCTTGGCTTGTGACCACATTGCTCCAATCCTGCCTCTGTCTTCACATGGCCTTCTCCCCTTGGGGTCTTCTCCTCCATGCGTCTGTCTCAGACCTCCCTCTGCCTCTCTTACGAGGACCCTTGGCATAAGATGTAGGACCTACCTGGACAATCCAGGATGATCTCATCTGAAGATCCTGAATCACATCAGAAAAGATCCTTTTTCCCATAAGGTAACATTTGCGGATTCTAGGAATTTGACATGGATATCTTTTGGGGAGATCATTTTTCAACCTCCCAAATTTGCTAAGAGCTAGGTACCAGGCTAGACACTATGTTGACTCTTTGATTTCCTCAAAAAACCCTGTGAAGTATGATCCCCATTGTTCTGGTAATACAGGCTTATGGAAGTATCTTGTTGAAGTGCAGTGCCGGGTAGAGGTAGAACCAGTCATCAAACCCAGTTTTTCCTCCCTCCAATAGTGCCCTCTGCCTCTCTGCCACAGAGATTTTAAAACCTCCAAAATCCTGAAAGTCCCATTGAAACGTATTTATTAAGTGGATTCTTGGAGTTCTACCAATTTTGCTCCATTATTGAATGTTCTAAATGGTCTTTGGGTCAGTGGTTCTAAATCCTGGCTACACAGCAGATTCACTTGGAGAGCTTTTTAGAAATGACTGATGCCCAGTTCACCCCTGAACCATTAAAGCCAGATTCCCTTGGGGTGAGGGGTTGTCTAGCTTTTTTTGAAAGCTCCTCAGGTAATCCTTTTGTGCAGCCCGGGTTGTGGAACCCTGGGATGCTTTACCAAACCTGTAGTTTCCACGCTGTATACCATTTTCCTTGGGAGTACTCTGAAATAGGTCAATTCTATTCAATGATCAGGAATGACCCTCAAATCTTCCAGTATCAAAGCCCAGTTCCTGTTTTCCACTTACCCACCAAGTCTTTGGAAACTGCAAGATGAGTGACTTAGCTCATTGGCTTATCAACTTAAGTTCTATATATAGGAATGAATGAATAATGAATGAATGAGCTTATTCTATAGATCTGCCCACTTTCTCTGGCTCTTTAAGTCAGCCATCACCAAGGTGCTTCTTGAAGAGAGAGATTTTTTTTTTTTTTAAGTAGGCTCCACACTGGCCAATGCAGGTCTGAACTCATGACACTGAGATCAAGACCTGAGCTAAGATCAAGAGTCAGATGTTTAACCAGCTGAGCCACCCAGGCGCCCCAAGAGAGAGATCTTATAGACCTTTATCTGCAGAAAGTTACATATCAAAACTACATCACCAAGAACTTCACACAGAAAGACAAAATGAAAGACATCATTTCCATCAAAGGAACGTGGAGCCAAGCGTAATGTTTCTTCTTTATGTTAAGAAAGGCATCTTATTTTCTTCTTTCACATAATTAGAAGTGGCTGGGTGGATTTCATCTGATTTTTTTTCTTAAAAAAAAAAAACTGCCTAAGGATTAAAAGCAAGCATGGAAAAATTTATCTCCAAAGTAAATACTCAGGAGACAGTTGTGGCACCTTAGTATTTGCTCCTTTGAACACAGTAATTAAGGAATTTAGATATCTATGTTGATATACATCAAATGTTCATTTAGAATATCTTATTCTGTGCTCTGTATTTGTCAGTGCAGTTCCCATGTGCTTTTGAATATGACTCTATTGGGCTCCTTTGTATTCCACATTTCATTATGATTTCCCTCACCTGACACACTTCAGCTGAGAAATTCCCAGTTTTCAGGTCTGTCTGCGAAAAACTTAAGTGTAATGTTTTTTGGTTTGCTCTTTTGTCTTATAAAAGAGTCTGTTTGCATATTTTCCATAGAGAACCAAGGGCTACTCAAGGCTGCTCTTAAGATTCACTTTTATCTGTGTCATCTACACACTTTAGGAAGACATAGGAAGAGAAAGTTGGGGCAGTTGCCAAGTAATCTCTGAGTTTTTCCAAACTGAAGTCTCTTTTGCAGAATATTCAACTGATAGTTATAAGTTGTAATCAAATCAGATGCCTGAGTTTGGGTCTTGTCAAATAGAAGAGTCCCTGAGGGGGTCCTTCTGTGGAATATGAAAAACTCCTGAATAAAGAACGTGTCATGGATCTGTTCTCTGCCTAGATGCACAGAAAAATGGACCGAGGACCCTGCATGGTAATCAGACAACCTTATTCCCTAGTGCAATTTGAGTACACTCCTAAAAACAATAGCTCCCTAGGGCACTCTTTTCGGAAAGAATTATGCAACTTCATTTTTTCCCAGAAAGGATTCAGCAGAGACATTTTTTAAAAATTTCCCCTCTAGGTGCGCTGAGAGGGCAATCCTCACCTGTCTGAATGGTGGGGAAGAGGACTTCCAGAAAGCACAAGTGGAGGCTTGCCGAGAGAGTCCGCATGATAACTCGGTCCTCAAATGCCCAATGGGAGGAGAGTGTGGCCTGAAGAGAAGGGAACACGTAATAATTTTCCATTTAGTCACACAATAAGTACAGTTCCCACAGTCAGTTGATTTGGGTTGTTTGGGCCACTGCAGAACTGATTGGAATGCCACATACTTGACCTGATTTAGTTATTAAGAAGGCCAAAAGCAAGGGAAACTGACATTTCAGAGACCAGTGATTTTGGCCAAATCTATCACTGAATCAGATGTCTCTGAGGGGTTCCAGATGACTGCCAGGGCATCAGACCTGACGTGCCCAGAAATCACTGGTCAACTGGGCAAATCAGTGTAGTTACAGTCTTACTTGATCACAAATGATGGATATTTCTCCACTTTATTTGACTTTAAAGAGGGTTAACCAACATCTCTTACTCATTCGGGGCGGTGGGGAACATATTGCTTTCATATTCGTGAAATGTGAAGGAATTTTACGTGATGGTCTTTGAAGTCATATTGCCTGGGTGAGAATTCCAGCTCCACTCCTTACTGGTTATATGAACTTGGACCTGGCATTAAATAAGCTGAGGTTCGGTTTCCTAATCTGCAATATGGGGGTTTAATAGTATCACCCTCATCTGGCCCTTCTGAGGATTCATGAAACAATCCATGTAAAGCACTTAGCATAGTATCTGGTATATTTTACACCAAGTGCTCTGAGAATAATCATAAAACAGCAAAATGTGAAGAAGACCAGAGAATTGGTGAAGGCTTCCTGGAAGAAATATTGCCTGAATGAATTTTGAAGGCTAAAATAAGAATTGAATAGATGAAGGAGGAGGCGCAGAAGTGTCAGGTAAGAAGCATCAGTAAAGTAAAGTAAGAGGCGTGAACACAAGAAGACAACAGACACCATGCTGTTACCTAGATGAGGGCTAGGAGGAAGGGAGTGAGGCGAGAGAGAGACACATGATGACATGACGTATGGGGCCCGTGTGACACATTTTATATCTGCCCCTGGGTCTGTAGCAGTGACTTGCATGATGCTTATGTGAGCAAATGAATGAACGAATGAAAGAAAATATATCTTACGTTTCTAAAGCTATAAGGGGAGGGGGTTGGTGGTGGTGGTGGAGAAAATCTTTGCTGCCAGCCCACCCACATTCCCACGATAAAAAAAAGGCAGATTCTACAAAGATGCTGGGGTTGGGCAATCCCATGACAACAACGAGACCAAGAGAATGGTGACAATGGAAAGCTGTCACAACCACATGGCTAGTGCAGGGGAGGGGGCAGTGTCTGCGCCCAGTGGGAGCTGGAGTGTGAAAGAAGAGCTATAGTCATGGGGAGACCCAGATACTACCAGATATGCTTTCCTGAAGAAGGTAGGGAAAAGGAAGCCATACCTCCATATCCTGCTTTTCTGGCCCATCAGTCTCCTGATGATGCTTCCCATTGGTCAAACCAACTGGAGGTCAGCCCTCAAAGCAGCCCAAGTGTGTTTCTTTCCAAGCAGGACAGAGAAGAAGAACAGAGAATGGATAAAGGTGAAAGTGTCAAATGGAAAATTACCCCCACAGATATCAAAATCATTAACAGATCTTAAGATGTGGTTGGTCTACTGTGAAGACTACTCACAGTGACCTTAACTCCAACTGACTTGAATCCACAGTTTAAAAGATCATAACACAAAACTGGACCACTTTATTTCACCATACACAAAAATTAACTCAAAATGGATTAAAGACCTAAATGTGAGACTTGAAACCATAAAAATCCATGAAGAAAGCACAGGCAGTCATTTCTCTGACATCGGCCACAGCAACATTTTTCTAGGTATGTCTCCTGAGGCCAAGAGAAATAAAAGCAAAAATAAACAATTGGGACTACATCAAAATAAAAAGTTTCTGCACAGCAAAGGAAACAATCAAAACTAAAAGGCAACCTACTGAATGGAAGAAGATATTTGCAAAAGACATATCCAATAAATGGTTAGTATCCAAAATACATAACTGATAAGATGCAACACCCAAAACCCAAATAATCCAATTAAAAATGGGCAGAAGACATGAACAGACATTTCTCAAAGAAGACACAAAGATGGCCAACAGACACATGAAAAGATGCTCAACATCACTTATCATCAAAGGAATGCAAATCAAAACTACAATGAGATATTATGTCACAGCTATCAGAATGGCTAAAATCAACAACACAGGGATGCCTGGGTGGCTCAGTTGGTTAAGCATCTGTCTTTGGCTCAGGTCATGATCCCGGGGCCCTGGGATGGAGCCCCAAGTCGGGCTCCCTGCTCACTGGGGAGCCTGCTTCTCTCTCTTTCCCCCTGCTTGTGCTCTCTTGTGTTCTTTGTCAAATAAATAAATAAAATCTTCTTTAAAAAATAAAATTTAGGGGCACCTGGGTGGCTCAGATGGTTAAGCGTCTGCCTTTGGCTCAGGTCATGATCCCAGGGTCCTGGGATTGAGCCCCGCATCCAGCTCCCTCCTTGGCAGGGAGCCTGCTTCTCCCTCTCCCTCTACTGTTCCCCCTGCTTGTGCTCTCTCGCTCTCTCTATATATATATCAAATAAATAAATAAAATCTTAAAAAAAAATTTTAAATAAAATAAAATAAAATCAACAAGACAAGAAACAAGTGTCGGCGAGGATGTGGAGAGAAAGGAACCCTTTGCACTGTTGGTGGGAATACAAACTGGTGCAGCCACTGTGGAAAACAGTACAGAGTTTCCTCAAAAAGTTAAAAATAGAGCTACTCTACAATCCAGTAATTGCCCTACTGGGTATTTACCAAAAAATATAAAAAGACTGATTCAAAGGGATGCATGCATCCCTATATTTATTGCAGCATGATTTCCAATAGTCAAACTATGGAAGCAACCCAAGTGTCCATCAATAGATGAATGGATAAAGAAGATGTGGTATATATATATATATATATACATATATATACACAACAGCATATTATTCAGCCATAAAAAAGAATGAAATCTTGCCATTTGCAATGACATGGATGGAGCTAGAGGGTATAATGCTAAGCGAAATAAGTCAGTCAGAGAAAGACAAATGTCATATGATCTCACTCATATATGTGGAATTTAAGAAACAAAACAAACAAGCAAAGGAAAAAAAAAGAGAGAGCGACAGACAAACCAAGAAAGAGACTGAACTATAGAGAACAAACTGATGGTTACCAGAGGGGAGGTGGGTCGGGGGATGGGTGAAATAGGGGATGGGTATTAAAGAGTACACTTATGCTGAAAAAAACCAATAAATTAAATTAAAAATATCATAACATAATGATATATCATCAAAGATAAGAATCATAAAAACTATTACGAAGAAAAGGCAGGTTACTTAACAAAGTAAAAACAATTAAACTTAAAGTGGATTTCTCACCAAGACTAGATGCCAGGAGACAGTGATGAAGTATTATTTCCTAAATGATAAAGGGAAGTAATTGTCATATACAATTTTATACCCAGATAAATTATCATCAACATTGGTGGAGGTGGAGATGTGGGGATAGGGAGGGGATGGGCAAAACTCTCTCTTCCCTCACATATACAGTAACTAAGAAAGTTTACTACCTGCCTAAATCTGTTTTGTCTACTGCACCCAAACACTATAGACTGGGTGGCTTAAACAAGACATTCGTTTCTCACGGTTCTGAAGGCTGGTAAGTCCAAGGTCAATATGCCAGCTGAGGAGCGCCAGTTGGCTTGGTTGGTAGAGCCTGCAACTCTTGATCTTGGGGTCATGAATTTGAGCCCCACATTGGGTGTAGAGATTACTTCAAAAAAATTTTTAAATAAAAATAAAAAAAGAAACTAATATGCCAGCTGATTCAGTTCTTGATGAGTACCCTCTTTCTTGGCTTGCAGATGGTCCTTTTCCTGCCATACTCTCACACAGCCAGAAGAGAGAGGAAGTTCCCTGGTCTCTTCTTCTGTGGACACTAATCCCATCATGAGGACTCCTCAAGGCTTCATCTAAAGGTAATTATCTCTCAAAGGCCCCACCTCCTAAGAGCATCACATTGGGAGTTAGCTCTTCAACACATGAATTCTGGAGGGACACAAACACTCAGTCCATAATACTACCTGCATCTCCAATAAAAGAACGTAAATAAAATATTTTACGAGAAGAGAAATAAATCCAAGGTGAAGGAGTGAGGCCAGAAACAATGACGTACACTGGTAAAAGTTAACAAATATTTAACAAATATTTATTGATAAAGCTACCCAATTCCTGTACAATAAAAATAAACACTGAATTGCATTGTGTTTTTCAAAAGGTAGAACTTCTAATAAAACAATAATAAAAGTAGTCTGTATTCTACATCGAACAGATGCTAAAATTTAGTTGACCATGACCTGATTTTTTTCATGGCAGCTATAATTTCTTGTAGCCTTGGGCTTTATAGAATGAACACATTTATTCTCATGGGCAGGTGTTTTTTATTTTTTATTTTTTTAAAAGATTTTATTTATTTATTTGACAGAGAGAGACACAGCGAGAAAGGGAACACAAGCAGGAGGAGTGGGAGAGGGAGAAGCAGGCTTCCCGCGGAGCAGGGAGCCCGATGCGGGGCTCCATCCCAGGACTCTGGGATCATGACCTGAGCTGAAGGCAGACGCTTAACAACTGAGCCACCCAGGCGTCCCGGGCAGGTGTTTTTTAAATAAACCTTTTACTTTAGTAAAAGTACAGTTTCAGACTTACAGAAGAGTTGCACAGACCCAGTTCCCCCTATTTGAATATCTTACCTTCTTATGGTACACTTGTTACAACTAAGGAACCAACATTTTTTTTCTAATGTCCCTTTTCTGTTCCAGGACCATCCAGGACACCCCATTACACCCCAGCACAGCCCACACTCAGGGAGTGGAGAGCTAAGCTCCCTCTCTTTGAGGGGAGATATCGACATAAATTATTTGGAATTTTTCTGTACGGTGTATTTACCTCTTCTCCCTATTTACTGAATTATTCAATGACTTTCATATCAACGTGAACTCCTGGATATTTATTTTATGCTCTGGATTATAATCCAACATTTCTTTTATTACTCGGATTGTTCCAGGCTTGGCCACTGTGAGCTCTGGCAGGTTGTGTCCCTTTGATTCAGCCCCGTTGTTTTGTTTTCGAGCACTTTCCTTCCTGCTATTTCCAGATGCTCCAGGCTCATGTTGTAGGCTCTCTGCTCCAGCCCTAGAATCAGCCACATGTCCACAGAGCCTGGCCTCTTTATCATGACTAGCTTGCAAACAACTCAGTGCAAAAAGAAAAATTAAACTCCTGGGATCAGAAGCACATCATTTCTAGCTCCTCCTTTAGCCCGCCAAGCTCTGACATATCAGAAAATGTAGTGCTGCTGAGTGAGGCCGTGAGTAGCACCACTGACTAAATGGTTCTGACCTGAGCAGCTTTTTTTAAAAAAAAAAGTCAAGATGCCTGGGCCACGCACTTGGGGATTCCAATTCGGGAGATCTGAGAGAATGTTCAGACCCTTTAAGTTCCACAGGTGATGGTGATGAGCAAACAGGGCTGCAGACAACATATAAACGGGCAGCTTTAAAATGTTTAACCTTTGATAATCTATCATTTATTGAGCAACTACTGTAGGCTACATGCATGATCTTATTTAATCACCACGACAGCCCTAGAAATTAAGGTTATAATCCACGGTTAACCAAGGCCGAGTAATTTGCTCAAGGTCACAGAACAGGTGCATCCACATTGAAATCGTTTTAATCGAAGTCACAGCCTGTGCTCAATTCTCTGCCATCTTGTTTCCCACTTAAAAGCACTTCTGCAGAGCGGCTCATAAGGGTAAGCTGCACTTCCTGTCGGTGGCTGGCCAGACCCTGGAAACAGGTTACTTTCCTCATCTTACGGCCACTTCCCCTTTTCCACATCGGCTAAAACAATACACTGTGTTCAATTGAATAACCAAGTCAAAGTATTCTAGACTTTGATAAATTTGCTATTAAAGGCTAAATAAGTGGAAAGGAAGGAAAGCTAAAACAAGAGAGAATGGAGAGAGGAATTTGACTTAATGTCCTTCTAATAGCCAGGCAAGATTTGAGGCCCTTCATCATGACCGAAGTTGCAAAATAACAAGGTGGACTTTTAGCTTTTTCAACCAAGTCCCTAAAAGACACCAAATTTGAGAATCAACTAATTGTAAAACTTCTCACCTTCCAGGTGAGGATCCTTGACAAAAACATGAAGGAGATAAAGAGACAGAGATTATGTGTATTTGTTTTCTATTGCCACGTAACAAGTTACCACTAAATTCACTGGCTTAAAGCCACACCCGTTTATTAGCTCATGGGTCTGCAGGTCAGAGGTCTGGGGTGACAGCGTGAATAAAGGTGTCGGCCGAGCTGAGTTCTCATCTGGAGACTCTAGGAAAGATTCTGCTTCCCAGCTTATTCTGATTGTTGGCAGAATCCAGTCCCTTGTGTTGTAGGACGGGGGACCTTGTTTCCTTGCTATCAGTGGGCACCGCCCAGCAACTAGATGTCACTTGGCTCTGCCAGTCCCTGTCTTGCTTCCGTTTTCTCTGACTTCTCTCTTTCTGACTTCCAGACCCTGAGGCCGGGCTTACCTGCTCAACTCCATTATCTTAAAGTCAACTGATTTGGGACTAATTACAACTGCAAAATCCCTTCACAGCAATACCTAGATTGGTGTTTCATTGACTAACTAGAAAAATAGGTGTTTACACCAGGGGCCAGGAGTTTGGGGAACATCTTAGAATTCTGCCTACCACAGAAAAAGAGAAGAGGAGGGGAAGACAGAATCATGAAGCAAAATCATCTTGTTTTCATCTGTTGGCTGTCTTTATTAATAATATTTCTATATTTCTTTCCCTTTTCTCTCAATCTCTCCTCTAACCAAAATGTTCCCTATGTTAACTGTTACATTGTAGGTAAAACTGAATTGGAAAATTGAAATGCCCTGAAATGTATCCAGTCCAGGGGTTTTCCAACCTTTGTGACCAGTGGGGATTTCCCTGTTCCTAAAGATGGGCGATGGAAAAGTAGAGGCAGCTACCTGCCCCTTTGCCCTCCCTTTGAGGACTCCCAGTGACGCCCAGGAAAAGACCCACCCTACCAACCAACCAACATGGCCTCGAGAGGGCCACATCTACCGGATGGGGATCCTGGAGTGTTCCTTTTCGTTTGGATCTGAGGAGGTCGTAAACAGACCATTCGTGGGGGGTAAGGGCGTGGAACCAGCTCTCCCCGCTCCAGGACATCATGGCTCCAGCTAAGCCTACGATTTGTACTTCATATCTGGTGCTGATGTGGACAACATACTGTTGCACTCTTTAAAAAAAAAAAAAGTGAGGGGCACCTGGGGGGCTCAGTTGGTTAAGCATCTGCCTTCGGCTCAGGTCATGATCCCAGGGTCCTGGGATCGAGCCCTGGGTCGGGCTCTTTGCTGAGCGGGAAGCCTGCTTCTCCCTCTGCCACTCCCCGGCTTGTGTTCTCTCTCTCTGACAAATAAGTAAAATCTTTTTTAAAAAATAAAAATTAAATTTAAAAAGTTAGATTTCTTGATGTTATATGATCCTCAAATTACGCCTTTCCCCCCCTGCTTGTTACTAGATGATAATTTTTTGAATCCCCATCCATGTAGCAGAAGAAATCTGTCAGAAAATTTAACAGTGCTAGTCTGAGACAATTGAGGGCCGCATGTGTTGCTTCTCAAAGCTTGACAAATCTTCAGAATGACTTGGGGGAGAACGGGGGAGACCCTACGCAGACCAAGTGATTCAAAAATCCTGGGGAGGGGGGTTGCACTGTCACAAACTCCTTTCCCAGGTGACGTTTACACAAGCTAACTTTTGAATTCAACTGATCTAGAGTTCAGAAAAAATTCCGCAAAATAATGGATGTGAACCTGCTTGGTAGCGGTATTCTCCTTAATGGGTAATTCATTAAAAAAAAAAAAAACTATGCAAAGATATGTCTTCTAAAATGTATTTAAAATGCATACATAAGACCAATATTAAAAATATTTATATAGTGGTTATTTTTAAATTCGGGTAAGCTACCTTTTAAAATGGCACAACACACCTGGGGAGACCAGAAAGTCAGGTCACCTGATGCACATGGATGGATGATGCCTGTGGGTCTGCAAGCACACTCGCTGATTCACTGCGCATGCTCTCTTCAATCAGTAGCAGCCTGTTAGGAAGCCAATCAGCTCCGCACATACGTGTGCGAGTATTCAGTGCTCATTCTATGTTAGAACATTTATCCCGCTCAGCTTTTCTCATAGGTATAGCTGAGAGATGGCAGTTTTAACGAAAAGCCGATCTTATGGCCCTGAACAAACAAAACAGTTTGAACAGTTCAGACTGAGGATGAATAATTTCAGCCTCCAGATCCTGAAAAACTGGAAGGTGAGCTCTCCAAGAAGAAATAGTTAATGATTTTTGGAGCAGCCCATTGCAAAGATACCCAAATATTGCAAAACATGCAATTTGGGTTCTTCTTCCCTTTGCCACAACACCCTCTGTGCTCCAACAAAAACAACATAAATGAATAGACTTGATGTTGCACCTGATATGAAGTTCTGACTCAGCCCCATTGTTCCAAATGTTAATGCCTGATAAAGAGACATAAAATAGAGCTCATTAAAAGTCTATTCAGTATAATATAATACAAAGTATAAACTGAAAGACGTTTATTTTTTTCTTTATATAATTTGTCATATAGTCGTTTAATAATATAAAGCTGTATTTGTATAAGTTGTTGTCTGTGATAATGTATATTAAAGGCATAAAATTATCGGTAATAAAGAGACAATTCAGTAAAAACTGAGCCAAAGAGGGGCGCCTGGGTGGCTCAGTCGGTTAAACGTCCGACTCTTAATCTCAGCTCGGGTCTTGATCTCAGGGTCGTGAGTTTAAGCCCCGTGTCGGGCTCCGCACTGGGCATGGCACCTACTTAAAAAAAAAAAAAGAGCCAAAGATTTGCACGGATCTCTCACCAAAGAAATAAACAGATGCAAAGATGTTCAACATCACTAGCCAGGAAAGACATGCAAATTAAAACCAAATGAGACACTCCCACACCCCCATCAGAATGGCTAACATTGTTTAAAAACTGACATTACTACAGGCTAGACCTCAGGTCTAGACTTGTATTTAAAAAAACCTGACAGGGGCGCCTGGGTGGCTCAGTCGTTAAGCGTCTGCCTTCGGCTCAGGTCCTGGTCCCAGGGTCCTGGGATCGAGCCCCGCATCGGGCTCCCTGCTCAGCAGGAAGCCTGCTTCTCCCTCTCCCACTCCCCCTGCTTGTGTTCCCTCTCTAGCTGTCTCTCTCTCTGTCAAATAAATAAATAAAATCTTTAAATAAAAATAAAAATAAAAAAATAAAAAAACCTGACATTACTAGGTGTTGGTGAGGATGTGGGGAAGCTGGAACTCTCATTCATTGCTCAACATGACAGAACTTTATTCTCTTACAGCTCTGGAGGCTAGAAGTCCAAAATCAAGGTGCAGGCAGGATGGCTGTCTCTCTTGGAGACTCTAGCGGAGAATCCTTCCTCTTCCAGCTTCTGGTGGCTACTGGCATTCCCTGGCTTGTGGTTGCCCCCCTCTCTGCTCCCCTCCAGGGGTCTATATCTAAACTCTCCGAGGACACATGAGAGGGCCCTTAGGGCCCACCCAGATAACCCAGGACGAAGTCTTCCTCTCCATCCTTATCTCGATCACATCTTTACCACGTGAGGTAACTTTCACAGGTTCCGGGGAAGAGGATGCAGATGTATCTTGAGCCCACTACACAACCCAAATGTCCATCGACTGGTGAATGGATAAACAAACAGATGGATAGACCCATACAGTGGAATATAACCCAGCCGTAAGAAAGAACTAGCTACTGATAAATGCAATAACATGGATGCATTTCAAAAGCACTCTGCTAAGTGAAGGAAGCCAGTTCAAAAGGCTATAAACCATATGATTCCATTTATAGGATATTCTGGAAAAAGCAACACTGTATGGATGGAAACCTGATCAGTGGTTGCCAAGAGCTAGAGGTATGTGAAGGGGCTTGAATTCCGAGGGACACAGAGAATTTGTGGGGGTGATGGAAATGTTACATATATTGATTATGGTTTGCTTACATGACTACATACATTTCAAAACTCATGAAACTGCATATTTAAAATCAGTGAGTTTTATGTTATATAAAGTTTACCTTAATAAACCCACTTTTAAAAGGCCTATCAATGAAATTTTGATAATGCCTTGCATTTAATCGGTGATTTTTTTTGAGCTCCTGATAATGTGCTGCCAACGGGTTATAATTTTTCATGTTGTTCTGTAGTTTAGAAAAAGTTTGGAAAATTCCTCCTTCTGTGCCTCCGCCTTAGAAAACATTATTAGCCACTATGAAGAATTCTATACCAAGATCACATTCCTCCGAGTGACATGGACGTCCTCTATTTCTGGAATGGCTTGTAACTCCCCAGCTCTACACATTTCTTCCTCAGCCACAACATTCATCTGATTAGTTTATAGGCCCTCATCTCTCTCCATTTAGATCCCCACTCCACAGCAACACCAAAATGACCTTCCCAAGAAGCAAATCTGCTCATGTAAATTTTAGGATTAAAAATTCTTTTTGTTCTCTTTCCCCTTGTAAAATAAATTCATATGCTATGCCAGTTAGAACTCTTACTAATAAACTCAAACTTGTCTTCCAGCCTCATCAGCGACCACCTTCCATAATGTACGCTCTTTCTGGCTTCTGCACCTCTTACTATTTCTTGCAGACAGTGCATTTCAAACTTCGTGTTTTGCTTATGTTCTTTCTGGGTTCCCCGTATTTCTTCCCTGCCACTCACCTCATCGTTTGCTCATCAGTTTAGGCCTCAGGCCGCTGCCCATCTGTGACCCCATCTTTGTGGCAAAGGAATGGGAGTCCTCGGATGGTTTGCACCTGCGATTCTCAACATCACTCCACAATCAACCCACACTCTGGAGATTCCCATTCGATTGCTATAGGAGTTGCTGGGTGTCAGATGCTCCCCAGGTGCCTCCAGTGTGTACCAGGTTTGTGAACCATTGGCTTTGGCCAAGCCAAAATGGCTACAAGAGGCTGCCACTCATTGGGGGAGGTGTGAATGGATACCAAGAAGGTAACCACAATGCCGTCTCCCAGCACAATCACAGTGGCACTGCCGTGCTCTGTTGATGGGGCAAACGCCTCCGGAGGAGCGCTACTCTTAATTCAGGAACACTTTAATATTATTTTTTAATTTAATTTAAATTCAATTAGCCAACACCTAGTACAGAATTAGGTTCAGATGTAGTGTTCAACAATTCATCAGTTGCTTTAACACCCAGTGCTCATCACGTCAGTGCCCTTCTTCAGTAACACTTCAAAATAATCTTTTAAGGGGCGCCTGGGTGGCTCAGTCATGATCCCAGGATCCTGGGATCGAGCCCCATGTTGGGTTCCCTGCTCAGCGGGGAGTCTGCTTCTCCCTCTCCCTCTGGTTGTGCTCTGTCTCTCTCAAATAAATAAATCAGATCTTTAAAAAAATAATTCTTTAATTCGTCCCATCCCTTCCATAAATTTGAAAAACAGCACAACCTGTTTTCTAGGCATTGCATTTGGTTTCGTTCACCCGTAATGCTCGGTGAGCAGAGGCATCTAGGGATTACCTCCCAACAGTTCCGTGTGGCCTTTGTCCATTGAATGGCAACCCCTACATTCATACACCAGATGTCCGCTTTCCTCGGCCTCCTGTAGGGAGGGCTAGGGGACCTGAGGGCCCCCCCCAACACACGTGCCGCAGGGAAGGCAGCTCGGGAGCCCACCTGCAGCGCGCAGGCGACGAGTGGCGGGCTCGGTGAACGCACTGGGCAGCGTCACAGCCGGGGGTTGTGGGCAGGATCCGATCCCTTTAAACTAGACCCAAGCCTGCCTGCCTATTCCATACGCACTTCATTCTTTCTTTTCTTGTGGCCAGGGAGCTCAGAGTGCAGACTCCTCAAGAAACATTCGAGAAGAGCCCATCCCCAGTGCGCCCCTGACTGGGCGGCCATCGCAAGGGGCGGCTTAGCACGGGCCTCCCTCTCGCCCCAGAGTCGGGGGGGGGGTACTGCTCCCTCGCCCCCGCACCGCCTTCGCACCGGCCGAGGACCCCCTGCGGGTGATCCGGGAGAAGCCCTCGCGCAGACCCGGACCTCCCCGTGGGAAAGCGCCCGCGGTCGCTCTGCGCGGGGGCCCGGGCCGCGCCCCTCC
Organism: Neomonachus schauinslandi; assembly: GCF_002201575.2. NCBI lineage: Eukaryota > Metazoa > Chordata > Mammalia > Carnivora > Phocidae > Neomonachus > Neomonachus schauinslandi. Next base: position 15,386,491 of record NC_058405.1, on the reverse strand, counting down.
CCGCCCCTCCCCGCCCCCGGGGGGCCCGGAGGCGCGGCCTGTGATCGCGTTCCAGGGAGCAGGCGGGCTCCCGGGCCCGGCCGGCGGACGGCGGACGCCTGTGATCTGCGGCCAGGGAGCGCGCGCGCCGAGCGTCCCGGGGCGCCCGCCTCTGATCGCCCGCCAAGCGCGGCTCCGGGCCCGCGCCCCGTGCTCCCGCCGGCGGTGGCCCCGGACAAAGGGACCGGGGAACCCGGCTCGGGCCGGCGGCCGTGGTGTACGCGGCTCCCTAGAGGCCTCCTGCGCCCGCCTGCACCACGATGTGGGCCAGGTCCAGGGAGGGGACCCCCCCAAAACCTTCGCAGCGGGGATCCCTCCTGTCCACTCACGTCCGGACAGAGCCAGGGGGACACCCCACCCCCGGCCACACGACGCGGCCCTGGGCTGCTCGTCACGTGCGCAAGGAAAGAGGAAAAGGGGGATTCGTGCCGCCTTGCGGTCGGCGGTGCCGGGTCGAGAAGGCCGCTCCGGATGGCTTTTTGGTTCCTACAGGGTGGTTATTAGAACAGGTGTGAATCGTTTAGCAAGAAAGAAACATTTCTCCCATAAGCGACTCCCCGTGCAATCTCAAAGCAGACAAAAGCCTCCCATTAGCATAGGTTGTGCAAAGCCACCTGTTCAAATAACCCCGGCAAATAGAGAAAAACAGCCCTGGAAGAAGAAAAGAACACAAACCAGGGCAAATACTTGAAAACAAGTCTAAGGATTAAGCTTCATCAGAGTAACAGGCAGGAATGGGGAGAGGTGTTTCCCGCTTTGTAACACAAACTTGCAGGAGATATTTTTAGCAGCCTGTTCGATTCCATTAGATGTTGAGATAGCCGTTTTCCCAGCCTTGTCAAAGTAAAAATGCGGGAGGAAAATCCCGCCTGCTCTAATCCAGCAAGAGGTTACGTTTGGAAATCCCGATTTCAGGCCACGGGTGAGCAGATACGATATTGTCAGCAAACAATAACTAGGCACCGGAGAGACCGCGCCGTCTCCGGTTGTTGTCGCTGTCTGCTTAGGTCCCAAGAAAACAAAAACACGATTTCATCAGCATTGATTTTCAATATTTTTGAAATGTTATTTTTACATTTGTTTTGTGGCGTAAGAGAAAAGCGGGGGAAGGAGTGGAACACTGCAGGGAAAGGAGCCAAGAGAAACTTGACTTGGGGAGAGTGGGTAGGAGATCAAAGGTGGTGGGGCGGCACTGGGGGAGGACCAGGGCCCAGCACTGTGGGAACAGAGCCCATTGATGCAATGGGAACACGGGCAAACAAGGGGCCAGAACCACCCTTAGATCAGGGCAAGAGGCCAGTGTCCACGGGATGAAGCGTCTGAGAGCCGAGGGACACCGCTATCCGGAGCCCCCTGCGTGCAGGGGCTCGGTGCGCCGTGGGTCCGCGAGCCAGCGGCATCAGCATCACCCGGAAGCTTTGCCGTGCAGGCTCTCGGCCCTGCCCTCTGATCTGCAGCACGTTAGCAAGATTCCCAAGTGGCTTTTGTGCACATTAAAGATCCAGAAGCACTGATCTAGTCCCCTCAGGGCAGCCAGGATGCCGGAATGATCTGCCCAAATGGCCCCAGCCCAGTTGAAGGACGCCCTGCATGGACCTGTTGCCTGACTCCATCCTCAAAGGGGTGATCAGGCAGCACGGGTGGTGTGAGTCAGTCGTCCTGGGCCTGGGAGGGCCTATGGGCCAGGGGAGGGGCGGTGGACAGGATTGCGTGTGCCCTCTGGGCTGTCCGTACTTGCGCAACCGAGGCTTTTGCAGGTGTGGGCTGTGGGCGTGGGCCCGCTCTCCCCACACTTCCACGTTTCAGCCCAGAAGTCCAAGAATTCTACATGCGAATCAGGCCTTCCAGGTGATTCTGCAGGATTAGCAAGATGGGAGGTTAAAACGTATTTTAGTGAACATTGGGTTAGCTTGATTTTAGCTTTACCTATTTAGACATTTGATATGTGGGCCTCCATTTGTTCTCTTGCTCTGAGCCGGAAAATATTAGGGGTGGGTCCTGCCAGTAGTAGATACTTTCTACATTAAAGCAGAGAAAAAAACAGAAGTAATTGGCATAAATAGCACATTTAGTACATAAATACACGTCTCCAATCAGTGATCTAGAAGTTTAAACTACATCTGAATTTTTTGATGTTGAGATGCAGGTGACGGTTGTTTGCCCGAAACAAGGATCAACTTGTTCAACAATACTCAGTATGAAAGCCATTCATTCTTTCAACTGACACTGATTATCTTCTCCTACAGTCCAGATGCCATGTTTAGCCAGGCTCTGATAAAAGAGAACTGGCTGGCCTCAAAAACTCCCTTGACACGTTAAGGAGGCAAAATCTCTCTTTACTAAGCCAGCCTGGTTCTTCCAGTTCCTTCTCCCCAAAGTGATGAACTCCAAGTCAGATCCTCCAAGATCCTTAAACCAACCATGTCCCAGAGTAGATTTGAAGGATAATTCAGCTTCATAGGCAAGATGGGCAGGTGGGTGGTGGTCACAGTGAAGCCAAATTCAATCGCCTGTGTGTTATACAGGATGTTGGCAATTTCCTTATCGTGTTTGATATTATGCAACATGATTATTGAAATATCTCTATTGGTAAGGTTTCTGTGTTGTTTACTAAAGATGAGTTCTTCCCTTCCAGACGGCTCACAAATACCACTTCTTCCAAATCATGTGTGGTATCCATTGCTTCTTCTGTTAGGGAGAAAGCAGTATGGTAAACTCACTCACCTAAAGTATTAGTGACTTCATGTTTTACCCCTTCATAAGAATACAGTATCTTAGGGCACATTCTGCATGGAGCACTGGGTGTTATGCACAAACAATGAATCATGGAACACTTCATCTAAAACTAATGATGTAATGTATGGGGATTAATATAAGAATAAAAAAAATTAAAAAAAAAAAGAATACAGTATCTTATTTTTAAAAGGAAAGAGCACAAGGTATCCGTATGGATACATCACCAATGATGGCCCTTCAAGCATCAGTGGGAAACATATTTTGTGTAGAGGATTTTCCCAGGGCTCCTTAAATCACAGTACATGGGTGGGTACCTGGTCTACCTACTCAAAAACCGAGCTTTGAAGAGAGGCTCCTGGCACTGATGAAATCAATATAGTGATATCTTTATCAGGTAGGGGTAACTATTGCTGGCTTCAATATGGAACTGATTCTCAAAAAGACTGTACAATCTCCATCCAAAGACCAATAGTCAGGAAATTCTTTAAGCTGGAGTCATGTTCTACTTTGTGGGAGAGGGAACAAAGGTGAGAAAGCAAGGAAGAGAACCCAGAGCTACCTCCAGACGGCCAACCTGTCCTCCTCCATGGGTGGTGCGTGTCCAGCAGTGGACATCATGGCTGAGGTGACTTGTTGCTACAGTCTACCTACTCAGCCTCTCCCGAGGAGCCCATCTGCTTGAGAAAGACTTGAAAGTCTAAATTCCACCCAAACAAGTAATTGTCTTAGATTCCTAGTTGTCATCTGCATTTCTGCCCCTACACATAGAAATCAAAAGCTCAAACATAATTACAAAATGGGGAAACACCAAGTTTCTCAGGAAAATTTGCCTAAACATCTCTTTGCCCGATAATTTGATTTTAGGTGCCTCCCCCAAAAGACATATGGTAGCAAATTTAGACCCATTGTGTAATTTAGAAGCCAACTTTCAGTAAAAACTAGATGTGATATATAGCAGACCATTATTGTCGCTCTTTGGATGGTGCATGGACAAAGTAGGTTGGGCTCATCACTGTTAACTTGGTTTTCTTCTTAACCCTTGCACAGTGACATTTATGTCTTTATAAAAAAGATTTCCAGGTTTTAGAAATGAATGATTATCTGCCCTAAAAATGTCATTCAAAAATCGTTTTTGAATGCAAAGCCTCACTAAGTGTTCTCATGGCCTGGACTTTTAATGGGAATAACATTGGAATTTTCAAGCTGGCCAGATATTACTAGAGAATAGGAATGCTGGAACAATATGTAGACCATGATATGAAACTTTTCTGAGGAAGCGTACAACTCATGAGCTAATGGAGTATCTGATGTAAAGGTATTGAAACTAGGAGCATCTGTGTGGACAGATAAGACATTATTCACAAATAAATATAAACTCACTATCCTAACTGAAAGAGGCACTGTGACTTCTCTTTATGTAATTTCTGGACCTTAGAATTAACCCATGCTTATTGTAGGTAATTTGGAACGTGAAAATAAAGAAGAAATATAAAAATAAGCGATAAACCAATCAGAAATAACTACTGTTAATATTTTTATTATTTAATTTCAGAGCTTTAAAGATACAAATGTGCTTTACAAGATATTTAAAAATTAGATGATTTTTTTCTCATTTAATATTATAAAATGAGTATTTACTAACATCATTAAATTATCTTTGGAAAGACTATTTTATTGGCCTCTCAATATTTGATTGCATGAATATACCAAATTTGGACCTTTTCTGGAACAGCTTATTTCCCTTTTTGATATTACAAGTAATATTACAACAAATATCTTTGAATATGGGTTATTTTGGTTAGAATTTACGGTTATATCTTTGGAGTAGATTCCTAGAAATTTTTGAGCCAAAATACAGGATCATTTTGAAGACCTTAACATGTGTTACTATGTGACATTTCAGAAAGTTTGCAATTCACACCTCCACCAGCATTTTTTGAAAGTGCTTAGTGTGCTGTATCCTTGCCAAAAGTATTGTCTGTCTTAACTCTGGCGAATTGGAGAACATAATGCACCCTCATTATTTTCACTATATTCTCCATAAAACAGCAAGGAAGAAAAACTAGAAATATTTTGTAAAAGAAATCAAATTTCAGTAGAACTGTAAAGTGACCAGAGATGTTCATCTGTTTTGTAAAATCAGACATCCCTATTTCTCAGCATTCTTTCAAATTGCCAAGGTCAACTTTCTTGAAATTGGTTTCCTGTTTGGAGGAAAGGAATTCTAGGATGAATATCCTTGGTCTGTGTGCTTGTATATTGGCTTGGTTACTACATTTACGAGTAGCACCGACATAGCAATGATGCTTTCTTATAAAGTTCACTGGTGGCAGAATCAGATCGGTTAAACCAGATCTTTAAGAAAATGAATGAAAAGGAGTTAGTTTATTTTCAGATGAGGAAAATGCATACCAGGATAAGCCTGATTGGTACAACCCCGGGTAGGAATACCTATGTATCACGGGAAAGAAAGAGAGCCTTCTGGACAAGATGAATTGACACCAGGACACATATAGCTTGGAATCATCCACAGTGTTTCTGTTGAAGGGCAACGAACAGCTCTTTGTGTTTCAACTGTCCGTGGAGGCCCCAGGCATCCACCCCTCACCGTGGTTCTGTTATTGACAGACCCTCCACTCAGAACACAGAGGGTTTCCCACAGGAGGCCACTCCCTCCGACAATGGAGTGAATAACAGTCCTGGAGATCTGGCCCATAGCGATTCTGCAGTTGACATTATTATATCCTTAAACGATCACATAATGCTGTATCTTGCTTATGTGGAAAATAATTTTGTTAGCAGAAGGCACCTTGACTCCACATACTCCCTGGTGAAGAAGAGCTTTCGCTTCCAGCTAGATTGGAACCCCGCAGCTTGAAGGGAGCTGCGCCAACCATCTTGTTTCTATTCACAAAACTGAAATTGATGATCTTTATAGACCGCATAGAGTCAACTCTTGCTTATCCAGATATGGAGTCTTCACTTTGTGGTTGAGCTGTGGAACATTTTTTTAGATTTTATTTTGAAAAAAACTAATGTCTACATAAAAGTTGCAGTAATAGTACAATGAACTCCAGTGTATCTTCCATCCAGGTTCACTCATTTAACATTTTTAACTACATTTGCTTTCTCTCTTTATAGATAAGATAGATAGGCAGACGTATTGTTTCTGATCCAGGATGATATATGATATGATATATGATATATGATGATATAATATATAACATATATATAATATAATCCTTTTTATCAAATCATTTGAGTAAGTTACAGACATCATAACACTTCCCTGCTAGATACATCAGTGTGTATTTCTTGAGAATAAGGACATTCTCTTACATACCATGGTATGAGAAAATAACGAGAAATTTAATACTGATACAACTCTATTATCTACTATACACTTCCCATTCCCGTGTTACCAATTGTCGCAGGACTGTCCTTACTGAATTTTTTTTTTTTTTTTGATCCAGGATCACACAATGCATTCAGTTGTCATGTCTTTGCATTTAATCTGAAATACTTCCTCAACTTTGTCATTGACATTTTTAAAGAGTACAGGCCAAGGGTGCCCGGCTGGCTCAGGTGGTGGAGCACATGACTCTTGATCTTAGGGTTGTAAGTTCAAGCCCCACGATGCGCATCAGATTACTTAAAAATAAAATATATTTTTTTAAAAAAAGAGCACAGGCCAGTTGTTTTGTAGAATGTCCTCAATTTGGGTTTGTCTGTTGACTTGAGGTTATGCTTTTTTTCCCCTTTAATGGAGAGGCAGAAGTACCCCAGAAATGGTGCAATGTGGTCACTGTCTCACACATCAAGGGGCAAGGGTGTCAGGTGGTCCATTATTGGTGATGTTAACTCTGGTCACTAGGTTAGGGCGGTGTCTGCCAGATTTTTCCACTTTAAAGATACAATTCCTCCCTTATGAACTAATTAATCTGAGAAGATACTTTCAGTCTATGACCTCATAGGCTTTCAAAAGTCTCCCCACCCCCCAAAACCCATTCATCCTATATTCATTTAGCAACCGATGTTGGATTTTGTCTGAACTCTTTCTGATGATGACTGCAGTGTGGTACTTTTTCTGTCAATCCTTCCACATGTACTACTTGGTATTTTACTGCAAAAAAAAAAAAGCTTTCCCTTTTATCTATCACCTATCTTATTAGAATCAGTATGGATTTGCAGATTTTTTAAAAAGCCCTTGTGTTATAAAACTGAAATTTAAAAATCCTCAATCCTCTGTTGACTGTTCCTTTCTTACAACACTCTTAACATGATATAAACTCTCTCAAAGAGACTCGTTTTTAATCTTTGTCTAGTAGTTTGCAAAATTTAATTTTAAAAATGTTTTTCACGTAATGCCCTCCAAAATTAAATACGATTAACTTTTGGATCAGACACTGTTTTGGAATACCCAAAGCTTCCATCTATTGGGATGGGTAATTGTGAGTTGGCTAGTTTTATGAGCATGGTTTGCTGAAAGACTGAATTTAGTCAAAACCATCCAATGTAAGCTTTCCGTAAAACATTCTTAGTGTATCTAAGTCTTGATCTTGGCTCTTCTTGAAGAATCTTACAATCCCAATGTTGACCCCCAAGGCAAGTTAGATGGGCCTGGAGTATACATGGAGGTCTTATAGGGCTGGGGCATGTTATTCCTTTTATTAATGTTATTTTTAAGTTCTAAAATCAAATAAACATATGTTTCTATCTGTTTTTCAACACAGACTGATGTTTTAGTTTTTTGGGGGAAATGAGGTTATTTTCCTTAGAACATGAGATTTAAAAAGCAAAAGCTCAGTTAATCCATATTCTTTCTGTTTTTGAAGGGAACTCAACAGCTTACACATAAAACCTTAAGTTCTTCAGAGGATTTTTAAAGTGGCGTGGTGTGTTCCCTGGTACCTTCTCCAAGACCATGCTTTAGTCGGTATAAACACATGCACGGTATCGTTTCGTTTTTTAAATATCTTTTTAGACTAAGGGAAAAAAACTCTAACTTCGAGCAGGAATTTAATTATTCTTAACTTTTTAATGTTATTAAATATTGCAAATGCATATTTGCAGAGAGAGACTTTTGAAAGCCTATGAGGTCAAAATTTAAACATAAATATTATGAAATAATTTTTGCCCGATATGGTAACAATTAATAAAGAGGCTAGTATTTATTGAGAGCTAATCACATATTCAGCACCGTTCTAAAGCAGCGCTTCTCAATTATCTGGGATTAAGAATCAGTTTGTTTGTTTTTAAGATTTTATTTGTTTGAGAGAGAGAGAGTGAGCAAGAGAGAGCACAAGCTGGGGGTGGGGTGGAGAGAGACAGAGGGAGAAGCAGACTCCCTGCTGAGCAGGGAGCTGGACATGGGACTCAATCCATCCCAGGACACTGGGATCATGACCCGAGCTGAAGGCAGACGCTTAATCGACTGAACCACCCAGGCGCCCCGATTTAATTATTTAAAATTTTCAGTCCATTGCAAACTAACACAGATTCTACTGCTTACGGCTAGAGGGTAGCTCAGGCCACATTATCCTCACCACGCAAGGTCCATACTCAAATTGGTCTCTAGCCTGTTGGACAAGATTCCACCAGTACAGAGTTTGGATGCCATGGCAATGTCAAATGGCTAAAGTGTTTCTAGTTTTCTTGAACTTCCTAGTTACAAATAGTTCATGGACTGGCGCTAGTCCACAGACCATACACTGTGTCACAGTCACATTTAATCTTTGCAAGAGCCCTCTGAGCAAAGTGCCATCCCGATCTCAATCTTACAAAGGATTGAAGCATAGTGCGCTTCCTGACCATAAGATCCCACAATTGGTCTCCTGTCCACAGCCAGACAGGAAATGCACAGAGGGGCCAGTATTTGAATCTGGAAGACTGTCCCCAGAGCTTGTGCTTGTTTCCTTTTAACTCTAGGTGAAGTAAGAACAGTTTGGCGTAGGCCATCAGATGAGGAGCTCCTCAAATATACCTTGTATGGTCTACAAACCCACCTGCATCCACACCCATCTTGCTCTCTTCTCTTGGTGGAAGACGGGGACCCTCTTCTCGTCCAAGGTCAATGATCCAATCCTGTTTCTTTGGGTGCGCTTGGCCCAGTGATTATCCCAACCAAAGCAACTATGCAAGGGCAGGAAATATATTCACTTTACAGATGAAGCAGCTGAGGTTCAGAGATATTGAGAAACCCAAGCATGGACGGAAGGCTACGTGGCTTAAAGGGTGACCATATCCTGTTTTTGTTGAGGATGGTGCTAGTTTGTTGCCCTGACACCTTGGCTGGTTAACGCTTTCCTCTCGGTCAGAAATGTCCCACTTTGGACAGCACATTCTTTGGTCACCCATTTTGCTAGCGAGTGCCAGAGAAGGAACTGGCATGCAGATCTATGGGACTGACTCCAAACCAGGGCTTTCTATTATCCCAGACTACCTCTTAAAATGTCAGAATTATAAAGTTTAGAAGGAAGATTTCTTCTGGGGAGCCTGGGTGGCTCAGATGGTTAAGCGTCCGACTCTTGGTTTCAACTATCATCTCAGGGTCGTGGGATCAAGCCCTGCGTCGGGCTCTGCACTCAGCATGGAATCTGCTTGTCCCTCTCCCTCTGTTCCTTCCCCCTGCTCGCACTCTCTCAAATAAATAAAATCTTAAAAAAAAAAAAAAAAGGAAGATTTGTTCTGTCATTATTCATTTCAGCAAACATTTATTGAGCACCCCCTATGGGACGCTGTGTTATAAGATGCAATTAAAAAACAAAGAGGGCACAGCTCAAGTCTTTAGCTCTTGGTTGAGTGAGGAAACAGGTCACCTACACATACTTCTAGTTAGGGTAGTTAGGGTAGGCTACAGAACTTACAGGGCCCAGTGTAAGATGAAAAAGCAGGGCCCTTTGTTTAAAAATTAAGTATTTCAAGATGGCAACAAACGGACACCAAACCAACTATGGTTCAGTTTAACAAATGGACTGGTTGGGTATTACAGAAATACATAGGAGCATCCTGGGATAAAGCTGATCCCAAGATGGCTTCCTAGAAGGGATGAAAACTGGGCTGACCCTAGAGACTATGTCCCCTACATGGACGCTCTCCTCTATGAGCACCATGCTCAGTGGGGAGTCTGCTTGAGATTTTCTCTTCCTCTTCCTCTGCCCCTCTTACCCCCTGCCCAACCACCCCCCACCGCGTGCTCACACTCTAAAAAGAATAAATCTTTAAAAAAGTAATTTGATAAGGATCAACATGCCCATTAAAATGGAAGCAATTTTTTTTGGAAGCAAATCCATTAATTTATTGCAATTCTTAAGGAAACCTATGACTATTTTTCAGCCTGTACTTGGGGAATGATGTAGTTTATAACTTTCTGATGAAGAATATAATTTCCTTTTATTGACACACTCAATTTTCAATAAAAGATCTTTTGAGAATTCACTCAGTTGATCACTAAACAGAGTTAACCATTAACATGGCTTTTAGGATTTTTGTTTTAATTTGAACTTTCTTAGTTTTCTTCATTCTAAGTGAAAGATGTCTTTCTTTTTGGTCAAAATAGAAGTCAACCATTTCCTGAACTACATTAGAGGAATTACAAACTTTTTTTTTTTTCTTGAGAGGTGGTGGCCAGGAATGTCTTAAGTTTTCTAGAGTAAAAATGTATCTTGAAAACACTCCAAAACAGAATTGTGGAAAGTGACTTCACATTCAGGTGCTAATATTTAACACATTTCAAGGCATAGGATTCTAACGATTATTAAACTTTTCAGAATTAGGTAGGAAGCAAATACTCAGGTACTCTCTAGCCAAACCCTCTGTAAGAAAAGCATAGATTTTCTTCAGTTCACATAGGAACCAAGTAATCAGCTGATAAGTTAACCACTGACTAACCAAATTACCACAATACTTAACAAGTCTAATTCACTGCACTGAATTGACTTAAATTATTTTTTCACAAGGCAGCAACCAATTACGGTGTTAGGAGGAAACTTTTGGAGGTGATGGGTAAGTTTATGGTATAGACTGTGGTGATGATTTTAGGAGCACATACTGATCTCCAAACTCATCAAGTTGTACACATTAAATATGTAGTTTCTTGTACATCCATGTACTTCATTAAAGTGGTTGTTAAGAATCCAGAAAGATCTTATAGTTCCTTTTTATTTCTCCTGAAATTAGAGAAGTGGAATTTATCTTATTAATTGGCCACAGAAAATACAGATCTGGACCTCTCCTGTACCAAGAGCTTCAAATGAGGCCATTAGCTGTGGGTCATATGTCAAGGCTTCCAGAAGTTTGTATTTTAAGAACTCAGCACAAGTAACTTCCCAGATGCAGGCTAGTCACTGGATTTAAATGAGATTCTAAAAGAAAACCAAGGCTGAGAACTTTTTTTTCCTGAATTGCGGAAAGGCACATGCAACAGAAAAGTGTGGAAAATAAAGGAACACAATACTGATCTAACCACCACCCAGTCAAAACCAAAACCAAAAACAAAAACAAAAAACTTAAATATCCTAGAAACTCCCTTTTTATTTCCCCCAATTACCCACACCTCCACCTCCCCAAAGTGAAGCAAGTGTCATGACTTTGAACACTATAGTTTAAACTGTGCTGGAACGTTGCATAAATGGAGTCATAAACATCCTTTGGGGGCAGACTTAAGTTTTTGAGATTCACCTGTGTCGTGGTTTAAGAGCTTCCATTGGTGTGCAGTATTTTATCTCATCAGTGTATTGTCCTTCTGTTGATGAGCTTTTGGATTATTTCCAGTTTGGGGATACTAGGAATTATGTTTCTAGGAACATCTTCTTCAAACCCATCTCTTGCAGCACATGTGTATACATTTGGAGTAGAATTAACAGGGGCGCCTGGGTGGCTCAGTCGGTAAGCGTCTGCCTTCGGCTCAGGTCATGATCCCAAGGTCCTGGGGTCGAGCCCCGCATCGGGCTCCTTGCTCAGGGGGAAGCCTGCTTCTCCCTCTCCCACTCCCCCTGCTTGTGTTCCCTCTCTCGCTGTGTCTCTCTCTGTCAAATAAATAAATAAAATCTTTAAAAAAAAAAAAAAGAATTAACAGATCACAAGGTGTGCAGCTTGAGTAAATGCCGTCAGTGTTTTCCAAAGTTGTTTATTTGATACATCCTTTTTTTAGACACACGGTATTGCGGGAGAGTTCCCATTGCTCTGGCGGCACTTGATGGGTATTCTTTTTAATTTTAGCCATGCTAGTGGGCGTTCAGTGCTATCTCATCGTATTTCCCTGGTAACTAATAAGAGTGAGCACTTTTCCAGTTATTGGTCGCTTGGATATTCTCTTTTGTGAGGTGCCTATTCAAGTCTCTAGTCCATTTCTCTAACTGGGCTTTCTGTGTTTTTCTTAATGAGCTCTTAGTTCTTTATGTTCTATGGACTGGGTCTCCGACGTTAGCCTGCATCAGAATCACCCTAAGGGCTTATTAAGACACAGATTACCGGTCCACACCACCAGTTTCTGATTCAGTAGATCTGGGAAAAGACACAAGAATTTGCATTTCCAAAAAGTTCCCAGGTGAGGCTGATGCTGCCAGTCCCGGGACCCCACTTTGAGAACCAACGTTCTACAGTGTTGCAGTGGAGAAACAATAAATGTTCCCTGTTAGTCCAGGGAAAAGTTGCCTTTAAAAAAAAAAAAAAAAAAAACCTCAACAACTTGATACTTGTTCAAGCCTAGGGCATAAGCTACCACGCTCTCCCTTCCTGGAAGGGGAGCAACCAGGCTGGCTTCAATAGCAGCTGTTTCAACCTGTCTGAAACCCACCTAGCTACTTAGAATATTTGGTACATCTAGTTAGCCAAGAGAACCAGTTGACAATGAAGATACTTTCTGATCTCTGGAAAACTCGTTGGCTTTCAACAGCAAGGACATGAGTCAGTCATCCCTCTCAGAACAAAACACAGACCTCGGAATGGAGGTGAAAACTGTCATTTATTTCAAATGAATTTTGTTTCATTAAAGAAAAAATGCTATGACATTAAAATAGAAATAAAATAGAAACATGCTTTTTTTTTTAAACTGCCTTTAACCTCTAAAGACCAAATAAACACAGACACTTGTCCAGTATTCCCACTGTCTTAACAAACCTCATTATCATCATTGTCATTTTAGTCTCCTGAAATACTATCCATGACTACAGAACAACTTACTGGCTTACTGAACTAAACATTCACCATATTATTTCTAAATATGAAGAGTCAAACTGCGACTACACTCAATGTGTCTTGTGTAGTTTGCTGTGTGTGCTTTTTAAGGCTTGATGCTATAAAACGTCTCTCTTTGAAGAGTCCAAAAATCTGCTGTATGAGGGCATTATCGATTAATATATGCACAACTTGAGGGTGGTTACACCTTATCCTAGAGGTCACGAGAGTCCACTTAAAACCACAACCTAAAAACCTTTAGGAATTTGAACTAACATACCATAGCCACCATCCAGAAAAACTAAAGACCCCACGGTTCAAATAAAGTGCAGCAGGCCTTGGGAGTACAGTGGTTTGCTGATTCACTCATCAGAAAGACCCAAACAAAGTGCTATTAGTGGTCAGAAGGAAAATAACCTGGGCAGGCTCATAAAAGGGAGCCTCCTGGGTGCGCCATTGTTGGCAAAGAGCTTTGGTTTTTCTCACCAAGTCAGGAGAACCTACACGTGCAGTGTAGAAGGGGTTTCAAGAAAGGCTAAACCAAAAAGGCTTATTACAGTCAACAGCTGGTTAGCTGGCAGAACAGAAATCCAAGTAAGACTACTGCTCCATGGTCCGGAATTAAGTGGCTGGGCCTTTTCTGAAAATGTCACCATGCTGAGTCCTCAGACTGCGATGGTCCTCATGCTGGAGTCGTGCACATCTAGATGACCGATGATCACACTTGTGCCCTTCATGATCAAATCACCCACGCGGGCTCCAGTGTTGAGAAAGCATTATTTTGTCTTCCTTGTCTTTCAGAACATGTAATTAAATACTGCCCTCCTGTATGCTAAGCATATATCCTTTTTTTGGTCACTATAATGTCACTTAAAGTGTATTTTTGGTTTTTCCTATTAGTTGTATCTGTATGATTTCAACCAGAGGTCTTTGGGAAGAAATAATGGATCCTCGTTATGTTAAGGAAGTGGCCAGACAAAATGGCAACTTCACACACTTCAAGTAAACAGAATCCCTGATATCACTGGAAAGTAATATGTAATTTGTGAGGGCTGTAAAAAAAAAAAAAAAAAAAAAAGGTCTGTGACAACTTTGTCTTAAACCTAACAAAATGAGGTTTGGCTCTGACATCTCTTTAAGGCACCAAACCTGGTTAACAGCTTTTACTGGTGTCCTGCACCTGTGATTTGGATAAGGAAAACAAAATACTATAACATATAAATAAAAAATATTACATCATTCGGCTAGAGCTTGAAATCACCGAGTGAAGTTGGAGGAAAAAATCCAAACATCTTGTATGTGTAAAATATTTTGTGCTAGTGTAAAAAAAAAAGTACAATATATAGTTACACAGTACAAAAACTATTTTAGAAAAATGTCTTTGGAATAGACTTGATGTTGTGGTAGGATCACAGCGCTGTCTCAAAAATAGTAAAGGCTGAGGGCTGTCCGTTGGAAGCATTCATAACCACATGCTCACTGTGAGTAATATCTGGATAATTCCTTTTGAAGTATATCTGTTAAAAAAAAAAAGAAGAAGAAAAAGAGGTATAAAAAGAACATGTTTAAAAGTTTTCAAGTCCTCCTCGCCCAGGCGATGCATGTCTACGTCCATGTCTTCATGTGAAGGGCAGCACACTGCTAGTGGAGGTATGATTAAAACAACGGGGGTGTTCCCTTCTGTGAAGGAAGCAGCCCTATTACACCCCTCAGCGGGGCTGGGCTTAATGCCAAACAACCTGTAGCTGGACTTTGCTTCTGATCATTCTGATTCACAGATATGTTTTATCACTACATTAAATTGATAAAGCAAAATCATTTCACTGACTCAAAACCTGGAGATAAATTAAAAACAGGGTGACAAAGAGGCCGGGGATTCTAGCGTCTGTACGAGGGTTTCTCATTTTCACACATAAAATGAGCACAATAGATTTGGATGTTAATATCAGGTTGTAATCCCTATATTTTATAAACTCTGACTGACAAGCATTGAAACGCTGGCATATACGTATGAAATATCCCAGCGTTTAATTTGTGCGGCAAAGCAGTTACAGGGCCTATAGAAATGGGATCTGTGGATAGTGGGCCACAATAATGAAAAGAGAAGCAAAAGCTTTAACAATGACTCAACCAAGCAACTTCTCTAAAATGTAAGATGATACCAAATAATAGGACAGTTCTTTGCCAAGCCTTTGAGTTCTTGAATTCTACCAATTTCTAGCTGAACTAGAAGAGATACAGGTTTTCTGATAAATGTATAATCAGAACATAAAGGGAATGAAATGCTGTCAAGTTTCTCTGTTCCACAATCATCAGTTTTTAGTAGCTGTATCCTATCTCAGTTCCTTGACAGATGCGCATAACAAAATGAAATAATGTCAAGACTTGTGAGCTCTTATCTCAAAATGTGTTTGGGTGAAAAAGGACTTCAAATGTAATTTTTTTTTCCCCCAAAGAAGAATGTGAAAAGTTTTGTTTGAGTCTTTAAAACAGAAAATGTACCATCTATCTGAAGGTTGACACGTGTCATGAGCTGGGTCTCTTAGTCATACGATTCTGGATCTATCTTACAAAACCTGGCTCCGAATATATTTGTGGGTGCTGTCAACAAAGTTATCATGGGGGATAATGGGCTGCACATACAAAAAAGAAAATTGCTGGGACACCTACCTGCAGATTAAGTGTACTTTTTCTCTTGTCGCTTGCATACTTGCTACTCCAAAAATAACATTACATTTGAAATATTTTTTTTTTTATAAATTTTTTTTTTTTTTTAAGATTTTATTTATTTGAGAGAGAGAGAATGAGAGACAGAGAGCATGAGAGGGAGGAGGGTCAGAGGGAGAAGCAGACTCCCTGCCGAGCAGGGAGCCCGATGCGGGACTCGATCCTGGGACTCCAGGATCATGACCTGAGCCGAAGGCAGTCGCTTAACCGACTGAGCCACCCAGGCGCCCCATTTGAAATATTATATATTAAAATGTCACTTAAGGAGAAAAATAAGGACTTCTCCAAGAATGTTTGGACCGCATTGGGTGACATCTGAGGCTTTTTCCATTATAATGCAAGTATTCAAAAATAATACCTTTGGGGGGGTAATTTTTAAATTTTTTTTTGTAAATTTAAAGCTGGCCATATTTTGTATGGTTATATATTTATGTCCTCAAAAATAGCTACTTCTTGTTGAAACTAAAATCAGCCAATAAGATAAAAATACATCTTTATTTTCTACTGTTTGATAGTCCTCTCCCGAATAAGCCGATCGATGTCTTTCCCCATGACCCGCTCAATGTAATTTTTTACAGAGAAAATGTCCTTATTAACAATGCTTCATTGAAATGGTCTTAGCTTCATGGTCTGAAAAACTTGAAACTAAATACTGAAAGCGAGCTTCCGTGTGTTATTAAATCCCTGAATGGACCCTTCATTTCCTCCTGTGTTGGCGTGTTTGGGAATACACTCCAATACGAGAAGTGAAAGGGAAACATCCTCTGCCCGCCGCGGGTTATGAATGAAGGCAGCTGGGTGAAGGGTGCCCGGGCGGCAGGCTGAGCCCAGGATGGGGAGGCCCACGGCCACTCTCTTTCCCCGGGCCTCACTGCTGACCCTGGTAAAAAATCGCTCAACCCCTCTCCGTCCAGGCTTCCTCACCTGCAAAGTGAGACAGTGACTTACCTCACGGGGACTAATGACCGGCTACAAACTGCGGATGAAAGACACGCCCCGGCAAGTGGCGGGTGTGATTACGAGGCCGCTCTGAGAAGGGGCCCCCTGGCCCGTGGAAAGGAGCAGCATCACCCCACTTGAGTGAGGAAAACTAAACAGCGGGGAGGCCCTGCTGGGGCTCTTCTGACTTTATCTTTACAGAACGCCCAGGCTGGAGCTGAGACACCACCAATTCAGGGAACATGGTCACCGGGGACGCAGGAAAAGAGGACCCAAGTTGCAGAGCTGCCGCTCACTGACTACTGGCTGACCCATTACGTAGTTTCTTCTGCCTCAGTTTCTCCATTTGTCAAAAGGGACAATAGTAATGCCAGCTCAAAACAGTTGTGAAGAACCAAGGAAACGATGCCATAAAAGTTCGAGATCGGGACAAGAGGACGGTAAGACCAGTGAGTATTGGGTTTCTTGTCCCTTTCCCTCTCCTTCTTTTGGGTTTGGTTCATTACAGTCCCTCTCATGTAGGCTGAAACCAAGCTGAGTATGTGACTCTAGCGTGTCAATAAAGCAACCATCACAGAATCAAATCTCACTAAAAGCAACAGAGCTTTTATTAAAGCTGCCCATGCGTGGATGAAGGCCAGCAACGGAGCTTTTATTGACATTGCCTTCAGAAGGCATTGGTTCAATATGTTGAATTCTGGCTCCAGACCCTGTCCGATCATTCTCACTACACTGCATGGGCCTAGCTCCGTTCCAGGAACTCTCCAACTCGTCTCTACAGCAGGTCTGACTCCGGTGTACACAATGGCAGGTGTGTCGGCAAGGTTAAAGAGTACTAGAGAGTCCGAGAAGACCTCTGCTTTTACGATAATGGAAATGGACTTCCCCTCCCCTTATCCTCTCAGAAATCACCCCAGGCAGCAAGGGTGCTGCGAGATGCAAAAGAAGCCCATCTCCAATAAGATCTGGAGTCCTCGGAAATCCCAAATGGCAAGCTATCCACATGGGCTGCCATATGCAACTGGATCCATTGGGGCTGGAGTAAGCCAGAGCAGAGATAGCTATGGGAGATCTCAGCAATCAGGGGAGAGTACAGGTGTCCAACTAACTGGCAGATTCTAAGGCGTGTCAATGAGGAACTGACCAGAATCACCATCTCTGCCTGAAGCACACACATTGAGGAGACCCTCGGAGAAGAGAAAAACTGAAATGCAAGTAACCGCCCATCTCTGCAGGCTAGGGAGGATGACAGGCTAAATGAACATGCATTTTCAATTTCTCTCTCTTGCTTACACACACACACACACACACACACACACACACACACACACACATTCTCTATCTGGGTCATAAGGAGCTTCTATGTTAAGGAGAGAATTCCCTTTAGCCTGAAATAATGCCCAAGCCACCGCTACCCTAAACATATGGTCCAGGAAAAACTCAATTCAGAGGTGAGTAGTAGGAATAACAACAACAACAACAACAACAACAACAATAAAGTAGTACACGATCTGTAAAATACACCAAAAAAAGTGAGGAAAAGGAACAAGATAAACACATGGCAAAAAAATACTCACCAAAGAGACGAATATTATAAAAAATATATAATGCAATACATTCAAAGAAAACGTAGAACAATCAACCTGTGGACAACAGAAATCCGTGAGTTTGGAAATATGGCACAGCGACACAAAATGATGAACCAGGAGTTGACTGGGGCCAAAAGTGAAGTGAAGGAGACTACGAAAGCATCACGGAAATGACAGCTGTATGGATGCAGCACAAAGTGACTTAGCCACTGCTGGAAAAAACAGGATGAGATATGGAGGACAGGATTGAGAAAACAAGCATAATTAGAAATTTATAAAGAATTAAAAGGATCAAGGAGAAAATAGCTTTATAACACGAAGGACAGATAACATATACATGACAGATATTTGAAAAGAGGAGACTCCAGTCAAAAACCAACCAACCAACCAAAAACAAAAACAAAAAACTTCAAAGCTATAGTTCAGGTAACCTCCAGAAATAAAAGACTTAAAGCTAGGGACCAGAAGAGTACAGAATACCCTAGGAAAAACTAAGTGCCTTCAAAATAAAGAAAGAGTCCTTCAGGCTTCCAGGAAAGAAGATCGAGTTACTTCTAACTTGGCCTTGGACTTCTCCATATGAATAAACAATGTCAGGGCAAAGTTTACAGCATACTAAGTGAAAGAAAGTGTGACCCAAGAATTTTATAACCAGAACATTAAAATTAGAGATGCAGCAAATCCTTCATACATGTGGTAAAGTCAGGGATTCTAACTCCAATGAACCCTCCTTTAAGATGGTACAGAGCCCTGTTTTCCAACCTTTTATTTTTACTGTCACCCACAATAGTAAGTACTTTTCATATTACACTGAAACTCCGTAGAGATTGACATCTCTATTGAAAGGACTTCCAAGAAATATTTACTATTACTATGAAAGATACACTGTTCTTTTTTTTCCCATTCCATTCTTTTGTGTCTCCTATCTTAAGACACGCTGGTCACGACTGACTAAATAGATTTCACAGCCCCACGAATGGATCACAGCCCAAAGTCTGAAAGACAATGTGCTAGAGGACAGATTTTAGCCAACTAAGAGATGGAGAAAGTAGCATTTAAAACAAGTAAGTAAGTAAAATAACAGGGGTTTAAGTATTTTTAAAGATTGGAAGGTAAATAGTTGAAGGAAAGCTATTTAAACAACTAAAATCTGGTGGGAGCACAGAGAGGGAAGAGATGTTGTCATTGTTTACAATGGGGAATCAGTAATAATAAAGTGTTCCTAGAAGAAGTGAAAAGTACATACATAAAACAATGAGCAAAGAAAAAAAAAATAGAGGTGCCTTGGCTGGCTCCATCAGTATAGAGTGTGCAACTCTTGATCTCAGGGCCATGCATTCCAGCCCCATGTTGGGTGGAGATCACTCAAAAATTAAACAAAAAACAAAAACTAAAAAAGAAATACATCCTAATTAGAAAGTTTAAAAAAAGAACACTAAAAGCTGAAAGCATAACATAAGATAAAATATACCTATAATCTCAACAAACGTAAATGGACTAAATTCATCTGTTAAAAAGGAGGGGGGAGGACTAAGATTAAATCTCAGAGCTAAACTGAACCACATGCCATTTGCAGGAGATATATTTATAATCTGATACTAAAAGACAAAGACATACCAGGCAAATGAAAACAAAGTGAAAAGCAAGGGACTCAACTGCAATTTTGAACCAGCTTGCATTCAGGGCCAGGTGCATTATATGAATCTAAGAAAAAAGAGCACTTTAAAATAGTAGAAAATATAATTCATAGCAAAAACCCAAGTCATGAATATCTGTGGACTAAAATACCATAGTATCAAAATTACCAAAAAATTTTGGTAATTACCAAAAAATGACAAGAACTAGAAAGTGAAAATCTTTTTACAATATGAGACTAACATAATGTGACCTCCCTAAATCTCATCAAATGGACCAAATAAGGATAGAGAAGACCTAAATAATACAATTAACAAAGTGAATCTAATTAAAAGTTATTAAACGCTATACCTTAAACAGACAACAGTCCATCTTTTTACACATCCAAAGAACATTCACCGAAATTGCCTAAACACTAGAACACAAAAAAAGTTATTACTAAACACTGGTTTTGGGTGGAAACAGCACAGACAACTTTGTGATCACAAGGCAATGAAAATCAACATTGAGGAGTAAAATAGAAAACAGAAAAAACAAACCCCCATCACCAGGAAGTTTTAAAGACCTCTTTCTCAAATAATTCTTGGACCAAAGAGAAAATTAAAACCCAAATTGTAGATTTATATATAAAACTTAACTATGGCGAAAGCACTATATATCAGGACCTATCGCATACAGCTAGAACAGTATTCAGAGAAAAGTTCACCGCCTTAAAATATATGTATTAATGAAGAAAGAATGAAAACAAATGCAGTCAAGAAGCCACAATAAAATAAACCACAGAAGGAAGGAATTAATGGATATACAAGCAGAAATTGATAAATCGTAACACAGAATACAAGAATCAGTGAAGTAAATCTGAGAGCGCATCCTCTGGGGGAATAAAACAGAAAACAACGTAATTAGAAGGAAAAATGGGGCAAAGGGAGTGGAGAAAGCATAAATAGTACGCAGCCTTTAAAAAGAATGAGATGGGGCGCCTGGGTGGCTCAGTGGGTTAAGGGGCTGCTTTCGGCTCAGGTCATGACCCCAGGGTCCTGGGATTGAGCCCCATGTTGGGCTCCCAGCTCAGCGGACAGCCTGCTTCTCCCTCCCCCTCTGTCTGCCACTCTACCTACCTGTGTTCTCTAGCTCTCTGTCAAATAAATAAATAAAATCTTTTAAAAAATAAAAAGAATGAGATAACTATATGCATTGATATAATCTGAGATAGTAAGGGAAAAAAGCAAAACATGGCTGTCACCGGTACTTAAAACACAGAAAGGCTGTGTAGCACAAGCTCGTGCTCACACACGGACTGGATCAGCAGAACGGTCATAAGGGGTGCCAGGGCTCCATCCTGAGGGAGGAGCCGAGTCACGACAGGAGTGGGCGGATGACTTATGTTTTATTTATAAACTAGAACAACTATTTTAAAAAACAGCGAAGTTTGTGAATTTTGTAGCATTAGCCTGTATCATCTGTTGAAAAAAAAACTTATTAAAAATAAATTTTGGGCGCCTGGGTGGCTCAGTCGGTTAAGCGACTGCCTTCGGCTCAGGTCATGATCCTGGAGTCCCTGGATCGAGTCCCGCATCGGGCTCCCTGCTCGGCGAGGAGCCTGCTTCTCCCTCTAACCCTCCCCCCTCTCATGTACTCTCTCTCTCTCTCTCTCATTCTCGCTCTCTCAAATAAATAAATAAATCTTAAAAAAAAAATAAATTTTAATCATCAAAGAGTCTCTAAAGCTACCTATAAGAACTTTGGGTACTTCTTTTGTTATCATAGGGAGGTAAGGGTTCCATCGACAGTCTTTAAGAAACCAATCCCCCTCTGATCATTGAGAGATAAAACTCTTCTATTTGTAAAATGATCTGTATTCTTCAAAGCAGGTGAGTATATACACCATCTCATCTGATCCTTGTAGTAAGAGCGCAGCGAAGAGGGGCCATGCTATAACCCCAGCAGGACAAATAAGGACCCCGAGGTGCAGAGACCTCAGGACACATAAAGGACCATAGGACTGCTAAGTGCTTCTTCCACCTACTCCAACTGGCCCAGGCTCATAGGGCGTAGATCAGGATTTCCTAACTCTGGGGCTGTATCTGGTGATTTCACGAATAGATAAAATGGCACCTGTTACACACTGGGAACAAAGGAACTCCAAACAACCTCAATTAGGTCTGCTTCATTATGGAAGAGAATGAATGACAGGCATTCACCCTTGGTTATGGGCCGAACTGTGTCCCCTCAAAAGGTGTATGTTGAAGTCCTAACCCCTCAATACCTCAGAATGTGACTGTATGTGGAGATAGGGTCAGTTAAGTTAAAATGAGGTCACATGGGTGGGTCCTAATCTATTCTGACCCATATGAGGGGTGATTAGGACACAGGCACACACAGAGGGAAGACCATGGCCTATCTACAAGCCAACGAGAGATGTTTCAGAGGAGACCAACCCCACTGACACCTTGATGTCAAAATTCCAGCTTCCAGAACTGTGAGAAATACATTTCTGTTGCTTTAAGACACCTAATGCACATTTCAGCTTTATGAACCTAAAAAGTACTTTCTCTACTATTTCATGGATCATCTATGAGGGTCAGAGAGTGATTAAGCTTGCCTACACCAACATTTTCAGAAAAAAACAACCACGTGGTCAAGAAAACATGACTTGGAAGTACATTTTCCTAGATGCTGGGTTTTCTTTCCAAAGGAATGAATTCCAGTCTCTTAGGAGTGGAAAGCTTGTTGACTTAACGCTAATCTTCCTACTGTTACCATTCTCAGTGATGCATTGATATTTGATGCTCAAACATTTAAAAAGCTGACAATCTGATAGCCTGTTCTAAGAGGACCAAGCGTATGCAGAAGTAATGTCAAGAAGATATTCAACTGGGGTGAGAACTGGGGCATGTTTTTCCTTACGTCTTTCCAGAGAGGGGACCTGAGCCAGCGGCAGGATTGAAATCCCACAGGGATGTTATGCCATTATGAGAACCTGGCCTTACCTTGGACACCTCATAAGATTAAGATAAGGAGCAGGGTTTTGAAACTTAACACATGGACTGGGGCAGCTCTCAGCCTCAGCCGGCAATTCGCCTTCTGCTCTCCACTGACCAGCTCTGTGACCTTAGGTGAGTCCTTGATCCACTCTCCTCATCCATGAACTGGGATAAGAAAGAACGGCCATGAGGATTAAGTGAAATCATACACGTGAGAACTGTGTAAGATAAATGATAAAGAACGACCCAAATATGGGAATGCAAGCTGGTACAGCCACTCTGGAAAACAGTATGGAGGTTCCCCAAAGGTGAAAATAGAGCTACCCTACGACCCAGCAATGCCCCAAAGATACAAATGTAATGATCCCAAGGGGCACCCACACCCCGATGTTTATAGCAGCAATTTCCACAACAGCCAAACTGTGGAAAGAGCCCAGATGTCCAACGACTGATGAACAGATAAAGAAGATGTGGTGTGTATGCACACACACACACACACACACACATAATGGACTATTACTCAGCCATCAAAAAAAAAAAGAAATCTTGCCATTTGCAACGACATGGATGGAACTAGAGGGTATTATGCTATGTGTAATAAGTCAATCAGAGAGAGACAATTATCATATGATCTCACTCATACGTGGAATTTAAGACACAAAACAGAAGATCACAGGGGAAGGGAGGGAAAAATAAAACAAGACAAAATCAGAGAGGGAGACTCTTAACCACAGGAAAGAAACTGAGCTTTGCTGGAGGGGAGGGGGATGGGGGGATGGGGTAAGTGGGTGATACACTATATGTTAATTGAATTTAAATTTAAAAAATATAATAGAGCAAGTTACACACACAAAGATCTACCCAAATGTAACACCATTAATATTGTTAACTGAGGTGCAAGATTAATGGACCAGGAACCACAAGATTTCTAACTCTGTGACCTATGAACATTTCTGTACGTACCTTACACTTGCATCAAAACATGTTAAAAGAACAGATTTCTAATTCTGCGTCTGCTGCAAACTAGAGTTAACGTAAGTTAGGGCCACCTTCCTTCTAAGGGGCCTTAGTTCCCTCATTCGTAAAATGAGGGTGTTGAACTATATACTATCTTATGTTATCTGGAACTATCTGTGATTTATTTCTCATTACTCAACGTCTTGATAATATACAATAACACATTCTTAAAATGGAGGTTTTGACACGTAGGTGGTGACCCATCTGTTTGATGTGAAATGCCTGAGGTCAAAGAACAAAGGGGTTTATGAGATTCCCGGCTCTTTTATGAGATGATACAGGGGATCCCCAGGGACTGACTGGGAGACATTGAGCAGATGAAAGCACTCGGAATTTCAGACACGAAAGCAACACAGGGCTCCAAGTGTACCTTCTCTATGTTCACATACAATGTAAGTCTTTACATTGTATGTACAGGATGCAGATTTCCTCGTCCCTGACCCTCGGTTTGAATCTGAATCCGCCAATTATTCGGCCAGCTATGTGACTCTGAGCAATTTCCTTCCCCTCTCAAAGTCTCAGCCTCTTAAACCAGCACCAAGACAAGAGAAGCTCTACCACAGCGTAGGGCATGGCACATGATGTCCAAGCCCCATCCTGCTCCTCCAAATGGCTCAGCATATTTACGGAGTATCTCTGCTCTTCTCAACTCTTGGCGTTATACTGGGGATGACTAAGGAACATATCTGACGTGTGAGTTCCCAGCATAATACTGTGCACACATATACACATTTACTGAACAGTTTTTGAGGATGGAAGCAGAATTCAAAGAAATCCCCTACGAACAATGGAAGTATAGCTCTTCATTTCTAAGGAGGGATGAGATGAAGCAGGGACGGAAGAGAATTCAGGCTGTGTTTCTAATCTCTCATACACAAGTACCATTAGATACTAGGACAGATTTCCTCCAGATACTTAAGATATTACACAATAATTTTTTCTTAGAGTGAAAATCTGGGAAATGCAAGAAGAGGATGAAAAGAAAAACGTACCCGTAATTATAATGCCCAGAGATAAAGAGTTCTGACGAGGAGCCTCCAAAGACTGTTGGTGCCATTCCACCCCAGCCATGCATCTCAAGAACACGTGAGTTTCCTTTCTTCCCTCCATCCTTCCATCAATCTAACTCCCACCTTGTATCAGAAAGAGTTACAGGTGATGCCGGACATTAGCTTAAGTCCCTGAAAGCAGCCCTCAGTTCTCACATCACACCTGTACAATGAGATACTCCATCACTGTTACTGGAAAGATACCAGATAATCCGAATGTTATTCACCGAGCACCTTTTTCTCACCATATATGGTGCTTGGTACTTTCACACACATCATCTCTGTGAAAATGCTTTGTAAACCTTCAAGCACCACTCAGACTATAGCATTGAGATAGTATAGATTCTTGATCATCCCAATGGCGATTTCATCATCTAGAAGGCAGAGGAAGCACAAGGTGCTAACTAGGCCTAATTCCAAACAACCAAGAATCAGGGAGAAACCTGGGCAGGAAGAAGGTCAGTATCATGTAGTTTTCTTGACAAATTATGAAACAGAAAAGCAACCTACACATTCCCCTGCTGGATCTTTCTAGACCAGACAGAAAATATCCCACAATCTTTTTTCCCAAACTCTTCAAAATCTCCTGGAGCGGGATGTGCCTTGACCACATCTGCATCTCAAAGGTGAGCACCCATTAGAGGTCCGCAAAATGCGAACCTCCTGTGCCACAGGAGAATCTGTACCCACAGAACCGAACGTGGGCAATCTCTTTAGAATCTGGTCTCTCTCTGCAATTAGGCACAGGTGCCCGCACACCTGAGCAAGCCACAGTGCGCAGACCTCCCCACGTGCCGGCACAGGTAAGCATGCACACCTGTGGCTCCCCCGCCCCACCGAGTCTGCCGATTCTCGGCAGACCTGACTTCAACCTGGGACGTGTTGTTAAGACCCAGTCATGAAGCGTTGTCTCTGAAGGCTTATAATTGAAAAGGGCACAGGGTGCTTGTTAGAGCACCCCCGGTGCCAGATTGTGAGGAGTGAATGGCCGAGATGAACTTTAATTACCAGTCCCTGTGGCGGGCTCACCTGTTTTGCTGTTTCGGTGAGGGCAGCAGCTTCTGCCTTGCCCAGTTGCTGCACCATCTTGTAAAACAGGCTCTCTTCGTTCTGCAGCAAAACATAGGGTTCATCATATTCTTTCAGTCTTCCTGAATCCAAAACCTGTTAATCAGCAGAAAGAAACCCATTAGCACACAATGTTTTGCAGTAACATATTATAACTCAGATAATATTTCGGAAAGGGGCAGGAGAAGGAGAATAGAGAGAATCCATTTGGGTGGTAGGTCTGGCTGGTGTTTAAATGGTTTGATTACCCTGTTTTACTAGGCAGACAAAGGCCTAGCCCGACCTTTTATTATTATAATGTTATAGGAAAGGAAGAAAATGAAAGTTTTAGACTATGATTATGGGCACTCAGCAGTCCTGTGGCGTTTTATATTCTGCCAAAGGCATTTTGGGTTGTTATTAGTTAGTGCTTTTAGCTCTCAGACTCCAAGCTTTGAGGGCTATTTTTACATACATCCAGACTTGGGAAATTTCTTGATTTAAGAAAATCAAAGTCGGTTTACCTAAAAAGTAGGGTGATGTCATCCAGACCAGATGGCAGTGACCCGAAAGCAAATTAATAGCCGAGTTGGCTTGACAGAATCTGAGCAATATCTGGAAAAGAAGTCAATGCTTCTGGAATTTCTTCAGGGTCCTGGAATATGTCAGCCGGTAAGAGGGGACAAAATAACCCCGTCGGCGAGATTAAGGTGCATCTTGAAGTTGGCTTTGGTTGGAGCTTATTATTCTGGGAGTGAAAGATTGGCTAAAAGAGCTGCTACCTAAGCAGCTTTAGCATAATTGCTCTGCACAGAAGAAATCTCTAGAAATCCAATTTTCTCTTTGGATAAGACTAAAGAAGTAATTAAGAAACTGAGCTCCAAATTCCAGCGATCGTGGCCTGCACAGTCCACGGGGGCAGCCCAATCTCAATTGCAGAAGATCTGAATATCTGTTTTCACAATTATCTCCCCTGCTTCCTTTTCTCTCTTTCTTAGGCTGCCTGCCTTTCAGCCATTTTATTGCTCCTTAATATGTCCACTAATTGGAAATTGAAAGGGAGAGGAAGGGGCTCTTAACTCTACATTTCTACTTATTAGTAGCTCTGGTTAATGGTTCGGGAGGGAAGAAAGAGGCTGAAACAATTGGCCCAAATGACGTACCTAGGAAAACAGTTCTTTAAGTGGTACTTAGTTCTTCATTTAGGTGGTCTTTAGAGTAAATTTATCTTAAGGGGATACGCGGGAACTCCAAGCAGGACGCAGGCTGTTTGTCCATATCTAGGGACTGCAGTTAATTCCGTCCCGTGGTATTTAATCGGAAACATTAAGTCTCATAAAGGGCATTTTCCTGTTAATCTTTTGTTTACTACTGTGAATCACTGCTAAGGGCAGCTTTCTCAAAGGAGTTCAAGAATAATTGAATCTGTCACATCCACATAATAATTAAAATGTCCTATAATTTGGCATGCCAATTTAGATGCCCCGAATGTGTAATTTTACTTAAGCATAGCATTATAGAGCATAACCATTCCTCCTGATGTTGAAGAAGAAAAAGAAAAAAAAAGCAATTGTAAAATACAGGTTTCTCTCATGCTTAAAGACTAAGTAAATAAGTGAATCAAATTACTTCATACAATGAAGAACTTTATATTCTGCAAAAGCAACAACTTTTTAAAAAAATCACCAGTTCAGAGTTAGTGGAAAATGAGTTCTCCGACTATAAAGACTTCACCTAATTTTTAATGGAATGAAAGTATTACTGATATTTTGTCCTTGTCCAGCTTCCTACTTTATTCACATTTGAGTGAATAGTAAATTTTTCCATCTTCTCTCATACTGTCTGAAAACACACAAATACCACTGAGATGACTTAGTTCTCAGAACTGACCAGTATCTGAAAAGGCAGAGCCAGAAAAAAATTAATGCTTTCAAAAAGCAACAGGATTAACAATATAAATGATCAAAAGATTATTTTGGTCAAAATACTTTGAGTCTTATAAGTACTAAATATAAATGCAATGTAACAAAGAATGACTACCTTAAGATTAAAAAAAAAAAAATCACCCCATAACTAAAATAGCAATCTTTTGAATTTGAAAAGGAATAAAAATAGCTGTGGATTGAACACTCATTGTTTCACAATGAGTTATAGATATCACTGTTAATTCTCAAGGTAGACAAGGTACATAATTCCTTTCCTTCCTTCCATCCATCCATCCATCAATCCATTTATCATTCCTTCCACTCTCCCATCTATCCATCCAGGAAACACTGGTACCTAATACCAAAAGCACTATACTAGGAACAGGAAATTCAAAGATGAGCAAGACACACTCCATCCAGAAACTCACAGCCAGAGATGAAGACTGAGGTGCAGATGTGTTAAGTAATTTGGCTCAGGCTACAGAATCAAGTAGATAGCAGAGGTGGTATTCAAACCCAGGGCTGAATCCCTATTCTTTCCTCTCCATGTGAGTTCCCAGAGAAAGACACTTTGATTATTTATGATCAGAAGCAAAATAAGGGAGATGAAACTGTTAACATTCAATTTTCTAAGATACCTTTCCATATGGATAGTATCATATATTAACTTTGTATAATTTAAGAAAATATGCCTATAAACGTAAACATTTCCCCCTGTCCACTTTCCACTGCATTTTTATTATACTCAGGGCTCATATTATTTACTGTGTGCCTAGTAGATACTCGCAGAAAAAGAAAACCAATTTTATTAAACTTTTAGGATTAATTAAGCATAAGTAATACAAGGCAAAAACACATTTGAGGAAAATAAGTAAACTTTCATTAATTCCTGAATTTATTCAGCAAACATTTATTGCCTACTTATAACTGTGTTCACGCCATCATGAGAGATGCTGTGCAGGAGGCAAAAGATATGTAAGTCACAACCCCTGACTTTCTGGAGTCTGTACTAAGAGAGAAAGAAGTCCTCAAATGTCTATAAGGCAAGAAAAAAAAGCACAACAAAGGGGATCTGAGCAGCAGAAGACATGACTTCTGGCCACAGGTTCTGAGGACGAGCTTCAAGATGGAGAAAGCGTACCAAACCGAGCCTGAAAGAATGGGTAGGCTTGAACATACAGCAGTGGGGCTGGGGGGTGGAGAGTGGCCACTCCAGACACAGAGAACATGAGCCAAGAGGTCCAGAGATGAGCCTGTCAACTCCTTAAGGGCAGGATGCCATGGTTTCCCATTCTGCTGTTGCATCTCCCAGCCGTGGCATCGTACATGATGAGAAGCAGGTGCAGAGTGCAAACTGGTTCCAAGTTAAATACAAAGGAAACGGAATTCGGGGCATGATGGCGTGACTGCCCAGTGGTGCAGTTGAAAGGACTCAAGGGGAGTGAGTGTGGCTGCCACTGGGAATCGGGCGGTGGGATCCAGGGAGGACAGGACCGGGGGTAGAGACTCAGAGGGCCACATACCTGAGGTTGCTGAGTGGGCAAGAGGGGGAGGCACCTGAGGGACAGACAGACCAGGGCTGAGGACGGAGGCTTGAAACTCATTTATCTCATGTATCGGAGAAGAGAAAGGAGAAGAAGGTGCAGTCAGAGAGGAGGGACATTGGCAGAAATAAGAGTGCAGAGCCACCGAGATCACACCAGCAGCTACAGAGCCCCCTTGGGGTGCAGACTGAAAAAAGTCCAGGCACAGAAGTGCCTGTACCCACTTTGCCTTTACCTTTACTGGTTTGAGCAAAAAGTCCAGATCTTTCAGAATAAGTAAACATAAAGCAACTCCAGATTTTCTTTATGTACAGAAAAACAGGTAGAATTTTGAGTTTTTATTGTTAACATCTCTTCTATCTGGAAGAAAAGGCTCCCGTGATCTCCTGCGGTGCCCCCAACTCTCCTACAGCCCGAGTTAAACAACAAACGCGACCACACGTTCGAGCTGGTGTGAGAGCAACCCCACGGCGCCAACATCTCTCCAGGAACGCCAGCCTCCAATCACTCGCGCTCTCTAGCAGGTTAAGGGAAAATACATTATGTTGGACAAGCCAGTCAGTTACATAAACTCAGTGAAGACGTGCTTATCAGGCCCATGTATCTGCAGATATTCCAGGTAGCTGTCCTAGATATAAAAATTAAATGGACCCATTGCAAAATAATCGAATCCATTTTTTTTTTTTT